>NW_005843196.1:26781-109104 GCF_000455745.1 Alligator sinensis
GGGGGGGGGGGGCACAAGGTAAGTGGCTGGATTAGGTCTTTGTGAGCTGGGGCTTCCTTTCTGGGGCAGGGTCAGCAGCTCCCTCAAAAGCACCTTTCCTCGCTGCTCCCACATCTGAGCCATCCCAGGAAGCATGACCAGCACTCCCCACATCCCAATCCCAGTCCCAATTTATTAAAACATGAGATCTTTAATTTACTTCATTTCTTTTTTTTTCTTTTTTTTTTTTAATCCTTCAGTGGCTGACTTCTTTCATTTCTCCCGTCCCAGTTTCCTTCCTACCTCCCATTTCATTACCCACCCCCATCTCATTAACCCTCCATCTCTCATCTTTGTGTTCTTGCCCCCAACCCCTCTCTCTCACACCTGCACCTAGAGCAAAGATAGAAGCCTGTGGTGGCTCACCAGTCCTGTAGTGACAATCCACAGCTGTAGTTGCTAGTTAGGCCCCTGCTTGCCAGTCCTTTAGTGGCAAGTCACAGCTGTGTAGGCAGGGAACAGTCAGGGAACGTTTTTAGCCTTAAAGTGTGACTGCTGAAAACTCCAGCTAGCACAAACACCAATCAACATTTGAGCAGCTCAAAGTGCAACATGTAACAAGGTCCTAAGGTGCCAGGGAAGTCAGGCTCCTGTGCACCAGCCCTGCCTTCTAAAGTTGTAAATTGTATGTAACCTTTCTGCCAGGTATTAGATGGAAGTAACAAAGGCTGCGTTCATCTTAGGGGTTTTACACAAATTGATTACCTTGACTCCAAGGTTTCAGGGTTGAGGCTCAAACCGAGATAATCAATTTGTGCAAAAACTCTAAATTGAACCTAGCTCTTGTTACTTCTATCTGGCGCCTGGCAGAAGCGTTACAGAAGCATTGGTAAAGGTTCTGAACTTTGGGGTGCCAACTGCATCCAACCTCCATTTCTTAAGGCAGATTGTGTTTAAAGGATTTAAAGAAGGGACACCAGTGGAGCTCTAGAAGAAAGGAGTAGATTCCTCCCTATATTTCTTCAAAAATCAGCTTTAATTCATAAACTGCATGCTTAGATATATGGTAGATTACACTAGTACAAAGATTGTTTGAGACTGGGTGGGCTGAGGGACACATCACTATGCCTTATAACTGAAAGTGGATAGCTAGGCATAGAGTCCTCATGAAATGATACTTACCCAGTTATAAAGACAAATAAAGTCCCTGGTCTGCTTATGCTAATGAATGTATTTCTCATGGGGTACTTAGAATTGTGAAGCACTGGGCCCTTAATTCTGACCTGCCACAAAGTAGTGCTGTGGAAGTGTGAACACAGAAGAAAGTAGGGTTTCATGGTTTCTCATAAGATTGATCCACCCTCACTTTTAAAATAATGAGCATGCTTCTCAGTTTTAATGTGTAGCATACCTCTGCAAGTTCTACAAGGTTAAAAGGCTTATAAACAACAGCGCATTAGCTTTTAACAGAACCCCTGATGGTTTTATACTCATGACGACAGTACTCACTAGCTCAGCAAGTCACATGAACAATAATGCTTCTAATGTTTCTGCCTTATACCCCTGGAAATTCTCTATTTTATTACCATAAATTACACCAATCTTAAAAATCATGGTTGTGACATGAACTACCAGAATAAAACAGATTTCATCAACAAAGAAAGCATTAAGCAAAGAGGAAAATAAATAAATAAAGCATTAAATGGGAGGCTTTCAAAGTTCATTTTTTTGTGCCTAATCAAAGCTAGAATCATACATGTTATCCTTAATAACAACAGACCTGAATTTTATTTTTCAGTGCAGAATTTTTTATTCACACATGAATCCAGTGATTACTTGGACTTCAGAAATAAATTTCAGCTGCTGAAATCAGTGCTATATCATGACAGCTTTAAACCAAGGCTGGCTTCTGTTGAAATTTCTAAATGTAGCATACATCAGTGTCCATTACTTAGAGCAATGTCATTGTGTTCTACAAAAAAATCACCAGCTAATCAATCTTTGTAAAAAGTAAATTAGGCTAAAAGTCATTTTGTGTCACTTTGACTTTTAACTATCTTCACACTACAATATTAGGGATTCTACTTTTGCTGCAGGGAATGTTTCTCTTTTTATTTCCCATCTAAGGCTCACATTTTCCAATTTAGATTAGGCAAAAGAAAAGTCAGAGATAGAAAAGTATAATTGACTTAATTTGGTTTAATTAACTGCATAAGAAAAAAGTCAATTAGTTAATGCATCTTAATGAATTGAATTATGAAATGCATTGGTCCCGATGGGAACAAATGATCCATGTAATGGGAGAAATGGGATAAAAAAGAAATAAAATATATTTTTTCTGGAATTTTAGGGTGACCAATTTAAAGCATCTGGAACGGCAGGTACTTTATATAAGCAGTCCAAAAGCTTGCAAAAGTATTTGGCAAGTTAAGAGTTAATTCTAGCTCTTAAAATTCTCCAATGGGCCTCATCTACCAATCATTTCTGGTAATGATTGGCAGCCTTAATCCAGCTCTCAACCTATCTTTGGCAGTGGTTGTAAAAAGGTGGGCTTCAAAAACTAACTGAAATAAAGGAAGAAGGGACAGATACACATCTGTAAATACACCCCATTTCAGGAACGATAAGCATTATACAGGTAAACCAACTTAGATATTATAGTAGATATACCTGATTATAAAGTAAGAGTATACATATACAGATTATGTACCATTACAATCCAAAAAATCATATTCTCAAAAAATAAATAAATAAAAAAAGAGTTACAATCTTTTAATTGTAATGCTTCATATTTTCTAGGGGCAATCAATTGAAGAGCTCAAATCACTCTAAGTTCAATGCAAACTTAAATAACAAGTTTCCTTCAAAACTCCTATGTGGTTCAGTGTATCAGTAGTAAAAGGAGATCTGTTCAGTTTTGGAATATAAATGAATTACCTTAGTGTTATTCTCTATTGTTCTTTGTTCACATAATCGTAGTCTACAAAAAATGTGGTTATGTTGATATCACATTTTCCATTTATTTTTCACTGCAACTTAATGTATTTTATTCATTTAACCCAGCAGAAATGATATGTTCACAGCATTCCCTCACTAACTTGATAAGAAATGCATTACTGGAAAATTACAAATCTTGCATTAACTCAGTTGTAAATATTAAACTTAATTGTTACTGGTAGCTAATAAAATTCATTTTGCCGCCACCATCATTTTCCTCAACATGGGGCTTTATGATTTAAAAATCTGCATCATATTGAAAGTTTAAAGGCTTTATTCCTAAGCAGTTTAGGGCCCTTAATGCTCAATTTTTGTGTAATTTCCATGTGAAAATTGTATTATACCTATAATACTATGTAAATGAAATGAAGCTGGTATTCAAGTACTTGGGTTGCATAGTGCTTGATGGAAGAGGGTGCACAAAATGAAAACAAGATTAAGAAACTGAATCAGCACATATACAGAATTCCTAATTCAGAGGTTGAGGGAAACTCAGAAAATCTCTAAAATGCTGGGTAAAATAAACACATGCCAGATAGAAACCTCTTATAAGACTAGAAGACAGAAATATTTAATATTTACAAGACAGACATGGGCAGTGCACAGAGTATAATGCTCCTAAGCAGACCATCCCATAATTAATACTATAACTGCAACCCCACCTGTTCACCAAGAATAATAGGGCTTGAAAATAGGTTCATATAGACAATACAATCTATGAACTTCCCCCTGAAATGAGCTGAGATTTTTAAAAATACTTTCAGCTATGTGCCCATAATAAGAAACAAGTTTAATGTAGTTTCTCTGAAACTAGATGATAGAAGCAGTAAGAGGAGAAATGGATATAAAATCTTTAAAACTTTGCTTGCACAACATATTCCGGTCCCCTAGATTCTTTTTGAAATATTTATTGTCCCTCAATACTAAAACTGTATCAATGAAAAAGTGAAAAAGAAAAAAAACATTTTGTTTTAAAGTGACAGTTCAGATGCAAGTCTGATTTGTGATGCTTGAGAGAATATCAGTGGCAGCCTGCATTGCTAGTTCTGACAAGAACAGCATCCCACTACCCATCAAGAAGTACACATACCAGAACTTAGTAACAGTGTGTTCCTTTTACTGTGTACAGCTTGTCTTCCATACATCCTCCCGCTTGTTACTAATACACATGCTGTCACATCCAAAATTAGACAGTAGATTTTTCAGAGAAAGGACCAGTTCTTCGCGTTTGTTCTGTAAGGTTCCTTGGCATTGGGAAAGGGACCAAAAATAATGATTTGCCAACTATTTCTAGGATTTTTTTTAGTTAAAGGTTAGAATAAAATAGAGCTCTTAGCTTGATTGTTCTCATAATCTGCTTAAAGCAAAATAAAATATTTTAGATGCTAATAGTAATTAAAACAAATCACAGGAGATCCATTCTTTTTGTAGATTTGCTAGTCATTGAAAAAATTGAACAGCTCCTGGGCACTGAAGGGGCAGCTTTTTAAGGTACAGGTGGGAGGTAGGCACCAGTGAAAAATCTTCCGTACATGCCAAAAATAAGACAGTAAGTCTTAAAGGCCAGTTGGAGTTTTCCAAGCAAGGCTCTACAGTAGATGAAGAAGGCACATTCATATCATCACAAACATTTTATATGTGTTTATATGACAATTAAAGTAATTGTACCTTGAAGGGATTGAGTATAGATGGTAAGAAGAGAAATTAGACCCTTTAAAGGGAGGATTTAGACCAGTTGGGGAGGATTGCGTTTTGGATTGAAAACTGGCAGCTTGCATCTGATGTTGATTAGACCTAATGAACCAGATTCGGACTGACTGGGGAGGTGGAGGTCGGAGACCATAAACATGGCTTTTAAGCACCTGGGGCCTACGCACCCCAAAGAACAGCTTATCTTTGACAAGACCCCGCTGAGTTTTGGGCAGCCTTCAATCAATTCTAAAACATCAGCTATGCAATGGCAAGCAAGTGGGAGATAGCGCTTAGGGGACACAGAGCCGGAGGAATCAAGGGAAGGCACTATCTCACCACTTGACCCAGACCTGTCATGGTGAGGAAAAACAACCTCACTATTTTATAAAATAAAAATTTTAAACGTATGTCAGTAACATATTTTTTCAACCTATCCTGTTACAAAGTTTTGGCCAAATAAATCCCAAATGTGATAGAAGCCAGCCCAAATGATACTCTGATGACAGACTAGAAGGAAGGATATAAAAAAAAAAATCAACATGATAAAATACCTCTTCTGCCTGACATTTCCTACCATGTTGATGCACTGGAGTATTTTTTTAAGGAAAAAATAAAACACACTTTTTTAAATGCTTGAAGTGAAGAAAACAACTCACTATTATTTTCAATAGCCATATTTCAGCCTTTTCTTCCTGTTCTGGGCCCAACCAATGACCTTTGTAGTGGATGACTGTCAACTTATCTGAATACCTGTAAAATTAATTGGTTTGTACTTCCTCTTTAATAAAAGAAAACTGGCCAAGTCTAAAACACCTAGGTCCTTCTTAAAGCTAGCAACCATCAGTAGCTGGATTCTGCACCTCAAATTTCTAGAATCACTAAAAATAGTTCTCTGATCACTCTTAATAGGCAATAATTTCTGACTGGCAATCACCAAGTCTCTGTAAGAAATATTGGGAAGTCAATTGGAAGCAGAAGGAACTCAACATCCAGAACTCAACTGGATCCGGCTAACTATAGGCCCATCAGCATGACTTCTATCCTGGGGAAGATTTTAGAAAAGTTTATTAAAGAGGCCATCCTTAATGGACTGACCGACGTCAACATCTTAAGGGATAGCCAGCACGGGTTTGTTGCGGGTAGGTCTTGCTTGACCAATCTCATTTCCTTCTACGACCAGGTGACCTATCACCTGGACAAGGGAGAAGAGATTGATGTCATATATCTTGACTTCAAAAAAGCCTTCGATCTGGTTTCCCATGATCACCTCTTGGAGAAAATGGCCAATTGTTGCCTTGGGTCCTCCACGATCCACTGGCTGGAAAATTGGCTCCATGGTTGGACCCAGAGGGTAGTAATTGATGGAAGTCACTCATCGTGGTGTCCTGTGACCAGTGGGGTCCCCCAAGGCTCTGTCCTTGGACCCATACTGTTCAACATCTTCATTAATGATGTGGACACTGGAGTCAGAAGCGGACTGGCCAAGTTCACCGATGACACTGAACTTTGGGGCAAAGCATCCACACCAGAAGGCAGGCGGGTGATCCAGGCTGACCTGGACAGGCTCAGCAAGTGGGCAGACGAGAATCTGATGGTGTTCAACGCCGATAAATGCAAGGTTCTCCACCTTGGGAAGAAAAACCCGCAGCATCCTTATAGGCTCGGCAGTGCTATGTTGGCTAACACTATGCAAGAAAGAGACTTGGGGGTCATCATTGACCACCAGATGAACATGAGTCTGCAGTGCGATGCTGCAGCTAGTAAAGTGACCAAAACGCTGGCTTGCATCCATAGATGCTTCTCAAGTAAATCCCGGGACGTCATTCTCCCCTTGTACTCAGCCTTAGTGAGGCCGCAGCTGGAGTACCGTGTCCAGTTTTGGTCTCCACAATTCAAAAAGGATGTGGAGAAGCTTCAGAGAGTCCAGAGAAGAGCCACGCGCATGATCAGAGGTCAGGGAAGCAGACCCTACGATGACAGGCTGAGAGCCCTGGGGCTCTTTAGCCTGGAAAAGTGCATGCTCAGGGGTGATCTGATGGCCACCTACAAGTTTATCAGGGGTGACCACCAGTATCTGGGGGAACGTTTGTTCACCAGAGCGCCCCAAGGGATGACGAGGTCGAATGGTCACAAACTACTTCAAGATCGTTTCAGGTTGGACATAAGGAAGAACTTCTTTACTGTCCGAGTCCCCAAGGTCTGGAACAGCCTGCCACCAGAGGTGGTTCAAGCACCTTCATTGAACACCTTCAAGACAAAACTGGATGCTTATCTTGCTGGGATCCTATGACCCCAGCTGACTTCCTGCCCTTTGGGCAGGGGGCTGGACTCGATGATCTTCCAAGGTCCCTTCCAGCCCTAATATCTATGAAAAACATATACTTGGAAAAACACAGCAACAATGTTTCTATAGCAGTGATTTTCAACTAGGGTGTCATGGTGCTCTGGGGTACTGTGAGATACTTTGAATGGTGCTACTAAGTATGAGTAGATGAACAGAATCAATCTTGTTACTTCTTGGCCAATGCCCTATCCCCACTGCTCATCCCTCTGAAAAAAAAGGATGCACTGAAATATATAAATTAGTTTTGAAATTGAGTGTCACAAAAGTTATGGAGGGATTCCTCAAGCCAATGAGAAGTGTCTTGAGTCCAAAAAAATGAGAATGATTAACTATATGAATGATAAATAAAAGATCAGGATATTTGCAATTGCCTGTTAACTCAGCTCTCCGCTTCGTATGAATATCTAACAAGCAAATGTCCTTTCATCTTTCTGCAATACCCATGATTTGGTGTTAGTGGCAATGTAGTCCCAGAATCCTAAGATGAACTAAGGTAAATCCAGTCCAATCCTTTTGGAAGTACTTTCTGACCTGGTCATGAGGTTCCAATACCAAACCCAGACATGATGATTTCAGCTTTATTTAGTGGTCGGGAGGAAATAATAATTATAAGTAAAAAACAAACAAACTTCACACTAGTTGATTTAGTCTTACTGCTGTTCTCTACAGATTCAACAAAAAAGAAACCAGAAGTACATAAGATTCTTTGCTAGTCAGTTTGCACTTATGCAAATTAATCAGTTTTGCAATTAAGGTCACTTGAAAATGGTCAAGTACAGAATTCTGGATACTTCTGCCTGTAAATAAATAGATGGCGCCAGAAAGGCCCTTCCCTTCTGTAGCACAGAGAAAATGTCTTATGCAAATCAACTACATGGCTGTTCTCCCTCTACTTACCAATAGATAGAAGTTGAAAGCTCTTTATTGCTCCAGGTCAAGTGATTTACACTTCTTGATGCAGAACTTTTTTAAAACCATATTTTGTTTCTGTATGGTTCTAGTTCTTATTGCTTTTTAGATCAAATAAGATTTCCATTGAGACTGCTACAGTGGTGTCATTACCAAATATCTGTCTAGCCCCTCTGAAACCATCCACACGTACTTTTGTAAGTTTGGTGAATCTGCAGCATTGCTTGTTTTATTAACTGCATTGCATATAATTTGTAATGCATATAAATCAAATTGTTATCAAGATCCATGCTGTACCAAGTACAAAATTTGACAGGCTTATGTTAGTTAGATTGTGGTATACTGGTATACAGCTCTAGCCAAACTGTATTCAATTCAAAACTTATGTGAGAAGTGGAAAAATGTGGGAATCCTTACCTTCCACTTGATCTTGAGACCAGGTCAATCTCATGGGATGTTATAATATTTCAGAGGCTACTTAAGATAGTTCTGGTTGCTTACATCCTTCAGCTTCCATTATGCTACACTTGTTTGGTGCACCTTATTTTCATTATGTACCTTATGTTGGGAGCTGTTGTACAGAAGTTGAATAAAGCCAGCTAAATCAGCATTCATTCTACCAAGAAATTCCTTCATTTCAAGGTATTCTTCATGTGATAACAGTCACTGCTGGTCTCTGAGATAAGTGCTTATGTGAATCCACAACTACCAAAGCTCTTTCTCAGTTCCTCACTTATAAAGGAATTTGTGAAGTAGTAGATTGAACTATCAGCTACTGGGGATGTGCCTTTTATTTACCCCACTGCTTAATATGGGAGGGATGAGTGTCCTCAATGTAGAAGCAGGCGAGATTCTACAAGTAGATGTAACATCTTTTATTAAACTGCCTGCCTATGTCTTTAGACCAACATGGATACAAAAAAACCCTTCAATATATAATGCTTTTTAGAAAATCTTGAACATATCACTATGTTTTTTCCTCACTAGTGTGTGCAGCTTTATAGCAATCATCTCTTGAAAACACATTTATTATTTTTAGTAACTAGTCACTAATAGATATGAAGTACACACAGATTAAACTAAATGAGACTGATGGACAGCATTAAAGATAGACAAAGCCCACTAGTCATCTTGACAGTATTCACACATATCACCACCTTCTTTTTAGATACTTAGGCATGTAATGTCTATAGCTTAGAAAATAATGCTATCCAGACAACTGTAATGTATTGTGACTAATCAGATATATTTAGCGATCATGTCTGCGTTAGGGCAATTTTGATGCCTGCCCTTTAAGGGGCTTGAGCAGGCGGTGGAGCAGCCGGCATGTGTGGCCCAATTAGATGTTCACATGACTGAAAGGGGGCCACTGGATTGGAGGAAGGCTGGGCAGCCTCAGTATAAATACAGGCCCTAGCAGAAGAGCTGGCAGTTACATCTAGGGAGCCAGAGGAACAACACTCATCCTGCAGCTCCCAGAACATGTGGAAGTTAGGGTAGGAACTATGGGGATGGAGGAGGTTCCTGGTCCTGGGTACGAGCTGAAACTGAACCCTGCTGGGGCTGGATGGTGTGGTGGGGCTGTGTATGGTGGGGCAGTCTCCAGGAAATGCCACACCTGTGCCTCCCCAGTGAAAGGTGAGGATGAGGTGCTGGAAAGCCTCAGCCCCCACAGCCTGATGGGTAGCCCCGTAGAGGGGAGAAGCTTGAGGCCCAGGCACATCAACAGATACCTGAGGCCTGAGTGGACCATAGGTTGAGTTTGAGAAGCCCAAGACCAGAGAGGGCCAGGGGCCAGAATCAGCATCGTGTATGGGGTGGTAGACCTGATGTCGATTTGTAGAGTAGGGTCTGAATTGGGCAGCCTGAAGGTCTGTGAGGAGTCAGGACCAAGAGTGAAAGAGATGAAGCCTTGTGGACTGTATAGAGTAGGGAGCCTGGGTGATCCAGAAGGGCTATACAGAGTGGGGCAGTGAGATTGAGGCCTGAGAAAGGGGCAGAGTGAGTGTGGCTCTGCTAGGGGTAGTATGAGGAGCTCAGCATGGGACTGAGTTGAACCCATTAAGGGGCCAAGAGAATTGTCACCAATATAATTGTCACCAGTATGTGATGCCATCTGTGAGGCATGGGACATGGTGTAGGAGTGGTTTGGAGCCATGTATTATGCTGTTGGCATTGGGGCATTAAATGGGCAGCCTTCTGCCTATGAACTGCTTTTTAGGTACAACAAAGATGTGGCAGATGAATCAGGTGGATGAACTGCCGTAGACAGATGGGTGGGCGGATGTGACTGGCCTCAAGATAGCCCCCCATCACAATGTCATTCTTCTTAACATTAGCAGATCTCTTCCTTAGTAATACATCATCCCGGTGTTCTTGACCTTACCCACAATCTCATGACTTTTCTACCATGACTCGGATACATCAACTTTCTATAACCTCGCCATGCTAAATGGATGTTGAGTTCTTGCTTTCCCATATTTTTGGTATTTCATAACCGGAACAAGGCATAGGAGAAAACTGATTTTAAAACCAAATGAATCTATGTGTATATTTATCGTTTCAACGGTATTAGCATGCCATAAAAATGGCCTAGGTCATCTAAACTTCTTGACACCCTAGCCAGGTCCTGTGTCTGTATGAGTCTCTCTCTTTGCTTCTTTCAACTTTCTTGCAAGATGTATATCCTTTAATTTATCACACGTTTACCCCCTATCTTTCTCAGTTATTTAAAACTGTATTTAGGTGCTGCTTCACCACAAGTTGAAGCTGAATAGGTTGGTGTGCTACTCTGGGCTGCATCCACATAAGCAGGGGCATGTGTTTGCAGCAGAACAAATAGTAATGGCACACATTTGTGCCACTACTTTATGCTGCATATGGTTTGCAACAGGACACATTGTCATGCTGTTCCTCTTCCCTAGCCTAAGTCTGCCTGCTCCCCTGTCTCCATGCTCTATGAAGCCCATGTGCTGAGGCATCCTGTGCCCCAGCCAGCCACGCCCCAGCTGGCTGGGGTGCAGTGTGCATCAAGATAGGGGAGCAGGAAACCCTGGGCTAGCTGCTCCCCTGTCTCTGTGTGCCTCAATATGGGGGCTCTACTGCAGAGTCCCCACCTTGAAGTACGCAGAGACAGGGAAGCAGCCAGTCCACAGCTGCCTTCTCTTGCATAGAGTCACATTGTACCCCTAGGCTGCCAGTGCAAGCTCCCCTTTCTCTGCATGTGTCCCAGCAGATGGCACTCTGACATTCTTTGTGCTACTTTTTTCTTTCTATTTGCTACCAGAAAATCAGCTCATAGTTTCATGTGCAACACTGCTCATGGTTTAACATGCATGGCTTAAACATCACATGGTTGAACATGCAAAACATGCAGTTTGTGGCTCCAAAAAAACATTTGCAGAGCCACAAATCTCACATGCTTGTACATCTGGATCCGGGCCCAAAGAGTAAGCCAGAGTAATTAAGTCTAAAATAATCTGCTATTATTTTTAATGATCTTTTAATTTTAAAGAGTCACTACTAGCCTGCTATTAGAAGATATTTCCTCCTTCCAAACTTAGGGAGGCAGGCTGGACTACTCAAACAAACTGGAAAATAACAAAGTTCAGTTGAAGCCTAGAGAGCCCAACAGGCTGTTTAAAGTATACCAGTTTCTTATAGCCAACAGCACAGAAGGAGCATTTCATCCAGCCACCTTTGACTTCCTAGCACAAACAGCCAGGTACCTATTTATTGCTCTACAACTGCATGCCTGAAGCAAATGGTGCACCTCTAGAGCAGTGATGAAATGTGTAAATCTGTGTGCTACCAAACTCCTCGGGTGAAATATAAATCCCCATAAACCATGCAGAAACACAGTTCTTGTGATAGATCCAGATTTAGTCTAAGCTGAAAGAACCATTCAGAAAAGTACATATGCCTTCTATTTGCAAAGAAAACTGTCTTTAATGTTATTATATACAGGTAAGAAATTTTTCAGAACCATGTGGTAAGAATAATTAGAGAGCAAACGAATAGAACCAATGTTTGCGCTAAAGAAAATTGAGTGACTACATTGTACACTTTTGCTCAAATACCAAAATGATCTTGTTTGTGACCAACTCCACAGGCTGGTGAAAAGTAGAACAAAAATCATCATATTCCTGTGCAAGAAAAGTACTTTGTGCCTCTGATTCAGTTTTGAGGTCTTCTCAATAGGTTACCTACATATACAGTAGCTCAAGTAATTCAATTATCAGTGCCTTGCATGGCTCATGCAATTCATGGATACTGTGCTGAAAAACAGACCAGCATTCGCTATATTCCAAGGACATAAAAAGAAAGGCACAAGCTATGATATGGCCATATTCCCTAATGAATTAGGAATCATTAACTCTACTCATGTAGCTATTGTGTCAGCTGTAGACAACGAAGAAATCTGTTGAAACAGAAACTATTTTCATAACATGAATATGCAAATGCAAAAATATTATAACAAAAGAAGTCTCAAATTACCTGGGTTCTAGCTACAATCTTTTTATTGCCACAAGTTAGAAGTGAGACAGCATCATAAATATTGGTAACAGATATTCCATAAGGTGTTTACTTAGAAATTCCAGCACTTGGCAAAGTCTGAGAGTTATTCTCTTGAGGCTTGCCTATACAGAGAAATAAAGTAGAATGAGGTGTTCTGCAAAGGTTTATTCTCAAATAAAATGTGTCCATGTCTAGGGCACAACCTTAATGTGCCTGATAGTGGTGCACTGCGCTACCCCATATGTGCTACCTCCAGGTCCCCAAATCACAAGAATAGCCATATCTACATGATAAGAGAGTAAGTTATTTAGCTCTGCTGAATGACAGTGCCAGTTAGTCTACCCCAAGCATTACAAGACATAAACAACACCATAGGTAGAATAATTCATTTTTTCTTCTGTTTCAATAGAAAAAGGAAACCTGAGTGGGTTGGTAGATTTTCTCATAAGGGAAGAGACATTTACCTTGAGACATCCATATTGTTTTATTTATAGACCTCATGTCTTCAGTTGCGCCTAATTATGTGAGAGGCTCCTAAGGGTGATTATGAGCTGTTTGGAGCTGCAACTATCAGTTTGCTGATGATATTGAGCTATAGTAGGTCAAACTCAACCCTATCATAAGTGGTTACAACCCTGTAACAGTCAGCAGAGTTACACTAAGGCAAAATAAGTTTATTTTTCTTCTTAGACGCAAAGGTAAAACAGGGTGAATACCTGTACCTACAGCAAACAAAATCATGCCTAAGTCCTGGGAATCTTAGTACATTTGCAATGCATTCAGTTGCTCAACAACTTGTGCCCATTTTTTTTTAACAGGATCTAATTCAGCAGAATGTAAATCTAGAGGAGCTCCCCTTAACTGCACCACAACTTAAATTAATCTTTTGTCCATATAGTTTGTTTGTTTTTTGTTTAGATCCTAGTTGGAGAAAGGCACATCTCTCAGTTACTGTGCTTCTGAAAGAAAAAAAAATATTCTGAAAACTCTTAATGGGCAATAGGTAATAGACTCCTTGATCTGAAATACAACAGAGGAGAAGGAAGAAAATTTGGGCTGGTTTCCTCTTAATGCTCAATTCCAGTCCCATTCAGTACTCTTTAACTTTCCTCTTTAACTTTAACTTCTCTTTGACTTTCCTCTGGTCACTATGGACAATATATAGAAAGTGAGTTCCTGTGATTAACATTATTTAGAACTTCTGTAGACAATGTATGAACATCTATTGAAGAATAAACTGTAAAGAGCAGAAATAGTTTCCTTAAAAGTCTCCAAAGAGAAAATCTGATGACATCATTTGATTTTGTCATCAAAGCTATTCTGAGTAATTTCATGAATGAAATCTATGTTCAGTGCACTTACAAAAAAAGCTAGACCTTTAATTACTCTAGATTATGACAAGTAGAGCATAGAAATATGATGAGCATCAATAAAAATATGACTTTCTTGTCCTTGTTCCATTTGCTTTCCTGGAAATTACATCTCTTGAGATTTGTGTTGGGAAATCAAGACTATGAGTGATTAGACACTATAGAATAGGTTCTGGGTATGTGATAGAGGGTGGATCTGCATTTGGCATTAAAAAGCTATTGGATAAAATTCATAAACAGAAGCACTGGGATCAGGAGCCATAATGCAGGCCTCATTCCATGTCAGGGAAGTGCTCTTTTCACTGGGCTACATAATGAAGATCCTTCTTCCGTATTACTCCTCTTTTGGGCCCGCACTCATACACTCATGGCTACCCAGTAGGTCATTTTCTACAAGAGGGATGGAAGTTACTTTCAGTCCAACCCATTGTTTGGTGCTTAGGATAACTTTTTTTTCTGGGAAGTAGGATTCCATGTTTTTTGCTTATTAGCTCCATTTTCCAAAAATCTATCATCAAAAT
Source organism: Alligator sinensis (assembly GCF_000455745.1). NCBI lineage: Eukaryota > Metazoa > Chordata > Crocodylia > Alligatoridae > Alligator > Alligator sinensis. Next base: position 41,112 of record NW_005843196.1, read on the forward strand.
TCTCTATGAAAATTTAGTTATTGCAGTAACAATAATATTGCTTTGTTTTTCTCAGGGGGTAAATTCAAGCTTTACCTTGAATTCCTAAGTAGAGTTAGCAGTGTTGCTTAGTCCTGCTTCTATTAGTATCATAACACACTCACATATACCCCAAATAATTTAGCTCAACAGTGAATCTGTATTCAGCAGAAGCACAGAGGACAGCAACAACATTTCTCATGAACTCTAAAGGGGCTGATCCCCGAAGGTCAACACTGCAGTTCCAAGTTTTACAATGTAGACTCTGACAGACTCATACTTTTATTTTTTTTTTGGCGCATTGTTATTTTATTAAGCCCACAGGATCAATTTTGGCTCATGGCTACACAAGGCAATGTGCCATAGAATTGACTGAGTAAAGTAAGGTTTTCACTTTATGTATACTGGGTTATATTTTAGCTCTCAGTCTTTACAAATTGACTTAATCTCGTTCCCTTTACCTTGTGAAAGAAATACTACATGAATTTCATTGTAACAGTAATAATTACTTGTACAACAAAATAAATTTCCACATAATATGGTTATTCTGACAACAAGAAAGAGGCATTTTTACTAGTAATTACTTGGAAATATATATATTCTTAATTTTCCAGATTCTTATTTTTTTCACTCTAATAGTCTTTTATGAGTTTTAGGTTCCGCTTTCCAACAGTACATTGATTAGGGTTTTATATTTAATTAAAGAGTGCCTGATGTTTATGTCAGATTACATTGACTGGCTTCATCAAACCTATTTTAGTCGTTAGTGGTGTCTCATTTTAAGTCAGCTTAATGCTTGACTTTTTAAATAAGGGCACTAATCAACTCTCCTGGAGAAACAAGATGTTAGCTGATTCAATTTTTTCAGCTATCAAAACAGAGTAAATATGAGACTGAAATGATCTATTCTAGTGGCAAATTATGCTGGCAATTTCCCTTGAGAGACAGCTGACAGGTGCCAATCAGATCTGCAAAATGTTGTTTTTGTTTGGCTGCTCAGCATTGTATCTCTTGGGAATTCACAACAACTAGAGAGAACATTAACTTTGACACATCAAATTACTAATTTTCTTCTACTTTACAGCAAAGATTTTACAAAAAAAACAAAAAAACAAAACAAAAAACAAAACAGAAAAGAAAAGAGAGAACAATACCAAACAAGTAGTGTTTCAAAGAATTAAACATTTTCCAATATGCTGTTAGGATGCAATGGCTTTGTTTGTACTTATTTCTAGTGCACTGATAGTTTAGGTTGAGACAGAATGAAAAATATTATGGGCAGATATATATTTTATATTTGGTAAACCCACACTGCAATTTATATTTAGCTTTATTGACATCTGGGATAACACAATTTAAAAAACAAAGATGGAAAAAGAAAAGGTTCACTTCTTTGGTCTACTGTTCTACCAAAAAAGAAAAAAAAAGTGTTAGTGGGAAGTAAACTTATTCAGGAAAATGAAATATTATAAGCATTCTGTAATATCTCTTTTGAGGGTGGAAACATTCATCCTGAGAACAGGTCATGCTCAGTTAAAGTAACACACATTACTGTGATAATCAGAGTTCTTGTACTGTTTACTGCTGTGGCCATGTTCTACCATCTTTACATTAAGTGGGACACTGTGCTGAGGTCTATTATCTTTGGCAGGACACATCTGAAATAAGGCAATATGCATTTTGAGTAAAGATGTGTGATCAGGCACTGGATCAGTAACACTTCAGTACCAACACTTGATATAATCTTTATATGATCATCTAACAAATGCCTGCTTTCTCTTCCTTTGAGCTTAATGTCTGCCCTCCCTTCTTCTTCATTATTAATATTCTTTCCTTTCTCCTGCTCTTGGATTGTCATCCTCTGGTTTTGCTCATATTTGTTTTATTTCAGCTCCTCAGGATAGGAACTGTGTCTTTGTTTCCATACAGCACCATTTAAAAATAATAGAAAATAAAGGGAATGATATTCAAAGATTCAGACTTTTATTGATGTTTATTTGGGATTAAATGCCTACCTAATATTTGAAAATCTCCCTCATATGTATTGTAGTAGTAATATCCAATCCTAACCAACCTGCTTGCTGCAATTTCAGAAAATGTGTGAATAATAGGGTTTTTTTTTACCTTGCTCTTTTACCTTCTTTTTGTGTTGTGTGTTCAGTTCACTGAGTCAGGAGCCACTTTAATGAAGTGGTTTCTTTATACCAACAGCATTCAGCCATGAGAATCCTTTTCCCACTCTCTTTAAAACACCACCCATCTCTGGCTATGTGTAACAGGGGTATCCTGAAGGGCAGCTGAGTTACAGCCTACCCCTTAAAGATATAAAATCCTCACATAGTGACAGTGGAAATACATCAAGGGATAACACTCTTTGAGTAGCAGCTTTACAGTGTCATTCTGTGGTTGCTGAACATTGGCTCTTCACATGGGGTGGGACAGAACCTTGCACCTACTGAATGGCCATATCAGACTAAATGCAGTATATTATGATCTCTAGGTTCACTGAAATGGTACTAAGATCATGATATCTCCTAATCTCACAATATAAAGAGGAAGGGCATTTCTCCTTGCCTAGGTGACATTTAGTCATCTGAGGAAAATTGTAAAGGGGCTATATTGTCAGAAACCATTTTATATATCACTGTGTCAGACCCTTATCTGAGTGTGGAAGAAGCAAGGAGCATCATGACTCATAAAACTAAGGGGGGGAGGGGGGGAGATAATTCATCTCAATCACACCATAAAATCAATAGACAGGAACTGAAAACTTGTCCCCACTCTGATTGTTTTAAATATTATATCTACATTTAATTGTTTTAAATACATATCTACATTTCCAGATGTTGTATGAATTGCATAAGAGATTCAACAAGGCTTGAAGACTATATTGTCCCAGTGGAGTGAAAGAGTGACCTACAAAGTAGGAATAATGAAAATAAAGCACAGAACTCATCCAGATATTCCCATCTTCATACTCCAGCTATGATACAGGTACTCACTGAATCAAACTGTATACATTTTACCATCAGACATCAGACTGATGTTTCTTGTGCCTGTGTTTGTGAACAGAACCCATGTCACTCTGAGGTTTAGGTAAAACAAACAACCGTATGCATTTTCTGCTGCATAGTGACACATCAATATAATTTTCTAATTTTGGGGAAAATCAAATAGTAGGTGTTGGGAGATAACAAAACCAAACACTTCAACAATATGAGAATGAGCAGAAAGTCCCAAAGAAAGAAGTTTCTGTACATTCCCTTTTTATTCCAACTTCAGTTATAGAATTAATAAGTAAAGCATATTATCTGAAAGGAGACATTAACCTTTCCCTTTTACCTTGCCAAATGAAAACATACTTATCAAGAAACACTCTCTAATCCTTCATACCTGATACCCTTATGTGCTGCATACAAGCTTTCATTGAACTCTGCATCTTTTTAGCCATATCATCATTCCTGAACTTGAAAATTCTTGGCATAAATCATTGAAACGATGACATTATTTACATCTGTGCTGACATCTTTGAAGAGGCTACTTAACAAGTGGAATTTGACTTGCTTTTCAATCTATCTTCTGGGACGTTTTATAAGAATGCAAAGAGACTTTCATCTTGAGATAAGTGAAACAAGTAAATGCCACATGACCATTGATATTACAACTAAATATGTTTGGTGTTTTAGAGAAGGCCACAGCACTTAAATGCTATACAAGGTAGACATGAATGTCTGAACAGTAAACTGAAGATATTGAAAACAGCTGTGCCTTGAAATCAGGTTAGGCAACTAAAATATTTAACATAGCTTCAAGAGGAAAAGGTTCAGTGATTGATTCCACATGCAACATGGAAAGTTTGAGCTGACACTACAAGGTTCCCAGCCAAGCTTGCCATTAGGCTCCAACCTCCTCACTTTCACTTTCAGGATATCTGGGTCCTTCCCCCTCACCGCTATCTTGTCTGCCATGACTTGACATTATAGGTTCTTCAGGAGGCTGCCCCAGGAAGCAGTTGCAGGCTTTGGGGTAGGTCCCTGTCTGAACTCAGGCCCTTCAGGGTTTGGCTCACTTTTACTCTGTCTGGATCCTGCAGCCTGTGGTCCACCACACAAGGACCCTAAATTATTGAATCCTAGCTCAAGCTGAGTTCTCTGTGGGCTGTGGGCCATTTAGCCCCTAGGTCCCCTTTGCTGGAGTGGGGTTTACATTCCCCCACAGTCTTGCTACCAGATACTCAGTCCCCTGACATGCCTCAATCTTCCCTATTGCAATGTATTTGGGCTTGTGCCCACATGTAACACCCCAGAGTGCAAGCCCCCTAGGAGTGCTCTAAACTGAGTGCCTCTGTTGATCCCTATTGGCCCCCAATCCATCTCTTAGAGCCATTCCAGTCCTTCAGTTCAAACATAAATCAAAGTATGAGTATCTTGTCCCAAGCACAAGGCTTTTCAATCACAAGCTCCCCTCTCAGGGTTAATTCTCATCCCAGGGTAACACAAATGCAAAAAGGTACAAATTATGTATCAAATGTCACTTGCAGTATAGGGTCTCTTCAGCCCTTCTGTGGCACACAGTCCTTTCCTTCAGGCATTTCTTGCCTCTAGGCTGTCCTTTCTTCCATGCAGTCCAGACTGGCTTTCCCCCAGAGCTCTGCCTCTGGCACTTCATACAGTCAGACTGCCTCTTCTGGACTAAGCTTTTGAGCTTCTCTCTGGGTCACCTGACCCTCAACTTCTGCCCCAGGCCTACCAATCACTGTCTATATACTGTCTGTGGTAGGTGGCCATCTAATTTAGGTCCCTGTTACCATTAAGCCTGCTCAAAGTGGCTGGGCTGGCCAGTGGGCCCTGGGCTCCCTCCCCCTTCTAAATAATGAGGCAGGGTCCCTATTACTGTACATAGCAATGTTTCCTTTTGAATTACAGTGTGTCTATTGACACATTAGCGATATGCTTAGTAGGATTCCACAAGCATTATGATTTTTTTAAGTGTGATCTTTTGACTAAAAATAGATAGGGTTCAACTGGTGCTGCAGGAGAGATCAAATAATTTTGTAAGCAGTAAATGTTACAAGTAGGCAAGCCTTATTCACGTTTTTGTAATACTGAAGATCTCTTGAAGTTAACGTTCTACAGGAACTAGGAAGATGTAGTGGCAAACTGAGACATGGTGTAACTTTACATATTGAGAAGCAGTTTTGTAAATAAAAGCCTACAGTGGTAAGAAAGAAGGTATGGTATACAACAAAACCTAACATTTGAACTTACATTGATTTAAATGTCATCTAGGCCAAAAGATACACCATTGTCTGTATTTGTCTCTTGCTTTATACAACACTAAACATCTTCCTGGTGTTCACAAAATAATAATTTTACTTGTAAATAAACATGATATAGCTTATTTATTTTGCACTTATTGATTGCTCTATCATAAAGGACACCATCTTTTCAATTAAGGTAAGTATAAGCATTACATAAGTTAGGGACATGTAAATGTCCCAGTGTGCAAGTGTTCACAGGGTTTAGGTCATCATAAAAAATGGCAAGCCTGATCAAAAGTTAGTTCATGTCAGAGATTAACTCACTTTAGATTGGCTAGGGGTTGACCTGATCTAGTGAGAGTTAACCCAGGCTAGTGAACGCTTGCACATATTCACAACAGCCCCAGCACTTAGATAGCTCAGGTGTTTTACCCAACCCTGACACTCTCTGACCCTGACTGGGCTATTTTTACCCCTCTTATTTCTCCTGCCCCCATACTGGATAGCCCCTCTCTCCAGAAACATCCCTCCCACCTAATTCTACCAAGAACATTTACTTGCCTTTGGTGGCTCCCCCTGCTTTACTTGCCTTTGGATGCCTGAACCTCCTCCTGGCAATCAGTGAATACTTGCATACAGGGATCCCAACTCAGGTCTTTGCTACCTAAACTAAGGTGCCTAAACCTGAGCCAGGTCCCAAGATGCTTGTCATCACACTGAGTCTGCAGATTTTAGCATGTAAATGTTGTAGTATATTCAATGCTACCATTTTCGTTGGTAGCACAGAACACTATATGGGTTGACTAGAAAGTAAAATTAACCTCCAAGTTGTGCAGTGTATGAATGCCTTCAGTGACTTGCTCAAGATCCTACAGAAAGCCTGTTCCAGAACTGGGACTTGCATATGTCTCCGACATATGTCTTCACCTCATACTAGATAACCATCTCTCTCCATAAAAGCCAGACAATGACTCTAAAGTTCACACCAACTCAAGAGGATGTGGAGGATACTCAACAAGGAGTAGTTCCTGAAACAAGTATGCCTCTGATGACAAAATAGAGAGAGAGAAGGTATGTTGAGAGTATTGGAAGGAAAATTTTAAGGAATTGGAACAGCTAAATATTCAGTAATACAGCCTAGGTCTTCCCCAATCTACTGTTCAGAGTGAAAAAAGAGTCAGGTACTTCCTCTTCCCTGACACTTCTGAAATAAGTACTGCATTTACATAAATCCAAGACAACTTCAATTTTAAAACAACTAGACAATAATATAAAAATACATGATAAAAAAATATATATCATTTTCCATGTATAGAATATAAGTATTAGGGGGTTGTCTTAAATTCATCCTCCAGAGCAGGGCTGGATCTGGTGCCATGATAGAAGGTAAGCAACAATAGGCGGGGGAGGAAAGGGGCAAAGGGGAGGTTGCGGGGGGGGGGGCAGGTGACAAGGGAGGTAGTTGGGTGAGACTGACTCTAACACTGAGCCCAGGTTGGGGCAGGAGCCAAATCTGCAGCAGCTACCTCCCCCCGTCCCACTTGTGTTTGAATCTAAGACTATGGACCCCCAATGTTGAAGGGGGGGGTGGAGAATCTTGTCTTTGATTTATGTAAATACTGTACTTCTGATGTAGGTGCTAAACTGACTCCCATGTATTTAAGGGAAAATGAGCAACAGTTCTATTTGACTCTTGTCGTAAAACACACAGGGAGGAAGGTCTCTTATGCTTTTTCTAATTCACCAAGCATTTTCTAAGTGTTGAATATGTTCATACATGACATGTTGTAAATTGGATTCCAAAGAAAATAAAAGTAGCAGATTTAGAAAAGGGCATTTCTAACTAGAGCAGTAAAATTGGGCTCTAGGTCAGTGCTGTATTCTAGAGTGGCCACAGTTACTAGTCTTGAAAGGATGAGAGTAGTTAAATAGAAAGGGTATGTTCTTTTTGTCAGTGCAAAAGTGCCCCAGAGAGATGTACCTTCCTTTAAAAAAGGCTCATAGTCACAGTGTTTACCCAAATCCAAGATGACTTTGAATTTAAGACATGTCAATAATGAAATTATATACATGGAAAATTATAAATGTATTACAATTATCCATATATAGAAACTATTTAGTGGAAGGTTATCTTAAATTCATCCCCTCATTGCTGTGGTGGGAAAAGCAGCAGCGGGAATTGAGGGGCTAGACCCCCATCCCTTGTCCCTTGCTACTTGCCCCCTTTAAGCCTATCACTTCCCCACTGCCCACTGTGCCTGTCTCCCCCTAAAGTGTCATAATATGGCTCTAGTTTTGAGAATTTCCCAATAATTCAAAACAGATGAATTTAGAGGGGGGGAGAGGGAGAATTTGTGATTAGGAATGCTTTAAATGCAGCTAAACATATGATAAATTCTCTAATAATGAAATTAAGAAAGAAAAAGCCCTCTAAATATCCTCTGCCCAGGGAAATCACAGACATTTTTAATTTGAGAAGGAAAATTAGCATATGTAGAGAATTTTGATATTATAGTTGTACTAGAAAATATTTTTTTTTAAATCAAGAGATTATAATGGGTACCAATGCTTAAGCTTCAGGGTAAAGCCTATCCCTTAATGAATGGGATCAGCAAGAAAATTTTTGTGATTTTTTTTTCATAATTGCTGGATGTTTACTTTTAATACTTTTAAAATAAAACCTCTGGTACTGTTCACTAGGGCTGTGTAAAATGCCTGTGTTTCATTTTGGTTACGGATTTGGCATTTCAATGGGACCGCAATTCAAATTGCTGTTTCATTTTGTTTCAGATGAAACTGTTTCAAGTTTTGATGCTGTTTCAACTCTGTTTCGGTGTTTCAGCCATAGGCTATAATAGGGAATAACTAAAATGACTATAACTTTGTCATTTCTTGCCTGCTTCTGAAGAACATTGCAGGCATGGTAGCTCCTGCTGAGGCCATGAAGCCTGCCAAGTTTCAAGGAGATAGGTGCAGGGGTTTCTGGAAAAGTGCACCTCAGGGTGCTGACAAGCAAAACTAATGATGTGTGACTTTGTGTGTGTGTGTGTTAAGGTGGAGCAGGGTGAAAACAGCAGGCATGGTAGCCCCTGCTGAGGCCATGAAGTCTTCCAAGGTTCAAGGAGATAGGTTCAGGGGAAACTGCACTTTGTCACAGAGTAGGGTACCTAGAGATGGCTGTGATACCACTACGGCCCTGTGACTGTGCCTCCTCTGCCCTGCGGGCACCTTCTCTTCTCTCCTGCCACCACACCTTGTTGGAAAAGATATTAGATAGGGAGACTACCTTTGGGCTTCATCTCAGTCATGGTCCTGATGGACCCCACTAAACCCTGTAGATTCTTGGACCCCTTGCTGGGACCCACTCTAAGTAGGTGCCTCAAGGGAACACACTAAGCCTTATGGACTAGATTTGTGGTTCCAACTACCCCTTACCATTCCCCATGCCTCACAGATAGTATGTCTATATTGTCCCTATAATAGGGTCTTGGTCTCACACTACCTTCTATTTTTGCTGGGTTCTCTGTGCCCCTGTCACTGAGCCCTCGCTGGCACTGGGGCCTCTACATGACACGGTAGTGTGCCCCGATGAGGCCTCCTTCTCTACAGCCTCAGACTGGTCCACCACTTTAAATAACAAAAAGTAAGCAGCACAGTAGCACTAACATCTCAGGAAGCCAAACTATCACAGAGCCTTTCTTTCCTTTCATAGGTAGCTTCTTCTCCAGCAGCTGCCAGAGAACTCTCCCTGCCAGACCCAGCCCTGGGGCTTAGATGTGCCTAGGACCCTGCCTCCTTCTGGTCAGCTGACTGGGGCAGGTGCTAAGGGTGTAGGTTGTAGCCGTGTTGGTCTAAGGACATGGCAGACAATGTTCTTTGGGTCAATCTGATATCTTTTAGTAAACCAATTGAATAGTTGGAGAAATATATCTTAGCAAGCTTTCGAGTTGAAAACCCTTTGTCAGGCTGAAGAAGCACCTGCAGTTGATGTAGTGCTCTTACTGGATGGAGGAAATACTAAAGAAGCCAGAGGCTGGCATGCAATGCAGGCAAGAAAGACAGCTAGTGAAAATGGAAATGGAGGCATCAGGAGGTGAGAGACAGGCTGAGGTAGGGGGGAGGGGGATATAGCAGGTAAAAGTGGAGAGGTACTTGGGGAGTCAGACGTCTGGCAGGTTGTAGTGTGTCCTAATTACAATGTCTATATCGAGTCCATGCGTTTCTGTACCTAGGAGGTTGATGAACTGCATTTCATAGGCTCATCTGTGCCAAGTGGTTTGTAAATTCAAACAAGCACTGAACCTCTCTAACCTCATCACCAGAAGCCAACTTCCTACAGCCCAAAACACACCGAATGGATCCAGACCATGCCATAACAAGACATGCAAAACCTGCCAACAATATCTACAGTATGGAGATATCTTCACAATACATATCTCCATCAGGGCACCAAATGCCAATATGAAAAATATGTAGGAGACACCAAGCAACAACTGTGCACCAGAATGAGCTCACACTGAAAATCTATCAAAGACAAGAACACCCAACTAACTACCTGTCTCTAATCTCTCAGGGATGATCCTAAAAGGGAATTTACAAATGTAATCTGCCTCCCCCCAAACCCAGGAAGTCATAAAAAAAAAGACTGAAAGAAACTTACCTGCCTGCTGAGCCAGCTGTAATCCTGGCTGCACAGGGTATGAGTGTGTACAGCCCCCCCCACCCGAAGCAACATCCTGCAGCTGGGCTGTCCTCCATTCATACCTGGTGCTCTGCATTTGGGAGGGCTGAGCCCTGTTAGCTCCCCCCTTCCACCACCTATGGGTAGGGGGCTGTGGGTCAGGAGTGAGAGGTATCAGCAGGGACAGGGGAGCTGTGTGTTGGGAATGAGGGGCACCAGCATGATCTGGGGGGTAGGTAGTGTGAATCAAGAGTGTGGGGCAGCAGCAGGGCGGGGGGGGGGCTGTGGATTGGGAGTGAGGGGCAGGGGCAGGTCATTGGCATATCACTGCCTCCCCCCATCCACAGTCATATACCAGCCTCCCCCTACACCTCCTTCCCTTGCACAGGTGTCCTCATTTTTTAAACTGAAAATATGGTAACCCTACCAAGTACAATCTGCCCTTCCCCCAGAGAATGTTCGCGGCATGGTTCCTGTCACTGGAAAAAGTCTGCACAAGTCCGGACCTATTCTATGATCACGTGACTTAAAACAAACAGCATGAAGACTGATCAAGTTCCATGAATGTGCACATGCCCACAGTGGATAGTTTTTCTCTATCCTCTTCATAAGCATCCTTCATCTATATGAAGACTATTATCATATCCCCTCTCAGTCCAGCAGTGTAACTAAGATAGGACAACCAGGACAACAGCCCTGGACACTGACTTGGGGTGGTAGAAAAATAACAGTTGCCACTGCAGCCACATGACAGCACTGGCTGAGTTGCCACTTCCCTGGGTGTCCAGCTTCCCTGTTATATCTCTGTCCCAGTCTTCTCTTTACCTGTCCCTGTCTTCTGGGCTCTGTGTCAGCTTCTGGGCTCTGTGTCAGCAGCTGGTGCACACACCTCTGGGCAGACAGAAAGGAGGAGGCCAGGGACAGTGCAATCCCTCCTCTGCCATGCACCTGGAGGTGCACAGATAGAAACCCAGGCAAGGGCTTAGTGGCTCAGTCCAGCTGTTTGGAGCCACCTGACTGCCTGCCACAGTCAGTCTGGGTTCTGGGCAGCTATAGCAGGTTGCCAGCAAGTTGAAAAAAACAGCTGGACCAGGCTCCAGCACCATCTTTTTGGTAGTGGCAGCTGCCCAGACTGTGGTATGTTGAGCAAATGACTTCATGTGCCATGCTTTGGCATGCATGCTAGGGGTTGTAAACCTCTGTCCTAGTGTGGTACTGGATTTTTTTGTGTAACAAAAACACACTGTTACCTCATATTCAGCTTATGGTCCACTAGAATTCCTATGTCTTTTTCTGTAGTTCTCCAATTTAATCAAGTCATTCTGCAACCTGTATTGTGATGCAGTTGTTCAATCGCAGGTCCAGGAAGTACAAATGTTCATTTGTTCATACCCTTTCTCTCTTCCTCTTAGCAAAACTTAAGTTCCTCTGAGCAGTTGTCAAGGACTAGAGACCCTGGTTTCCGCAAAGCTTCATGTAAGGCTTTAGTTGGACCTGTTTTCCTCCATAAGTAGAGCCAGATCCACAGGGAGTCAGGTTCCAATTAGTGTCATGGGTGGCCATTTTAGAGACAATTCCACCTGTATCATTAGCCAGATTTCTGGACTGGCATCTCTGCTTAAACTCAAGGGTGGGTCTACATGAGATGCTTTATTGAACAGTAGATTAATCTACTGCATAGTGAAAAATCACTGTCTTTATGTGCATGGCATTTACTGTGTAGTAAAGTAGTCTACTGTGCAGTTAGCTAGTACCTATAAATACAGATATTATGTTAACTGTGCAGTAGTTACACAGTAGCACTTGTGTAGACACTGATTGGGAGCAAATTTGCTCCTGGTCAGCCACACCAGCAGGGGACCTCAGGTGGGGGAGTTCTCCGTCCCTGCTCCTGGCACCGCTCAGCTCCCAGAACCCCACAGGAGCTGGAAGCCAAAGAGTGCTGGGACTGGGGAACTCTATGCTTCCCCACTCAGCCAGGGGCTCACCAGCAGCACTTGTGGGGCAGCTGCTGGTGAGCCCCCTGCAGGGCAAGGATTCCACACCTAACAGGGGGCTGACCAGGACCTGTCCTGCTCCTGAGGCCAGGAGTGGGAGAGCTCCCAGTGAGCCCCCTGCTGGGTGAGGAAGCCCCACTTGCTAGCACCTGTGTGTCCTGATTCTGCAGCTGGCAGAGCTCTCCTGGCCCCCTGTATATTAGGAGCAGCCCTGTGCCCTTTGCCAGTTCCCAGGCTAGCACCCTAGTGAAGCCTACATCTCTCCCTGGCAGCTGCAGGTTATGAATGAGCAGGGGAAAAATGAATACATGTGGCAGAGAAAGTAAGGGTAGAAAATAAAGTGGAAAGCTAGAAAAATGAGAGGAAAATAGGGCAAGGCTAAAGCACAAAGGAAAGAGAAAGGAAACGGAAAAAAAAGACATACTAGTGCAGGAGTCCCTGAAGCCCTACAGAATAATCTCCTCCCTCTACCTATCATTCTTCATGGGTCTCCAAAGTGTTACCTGCTTAATTGTGACTTCCCTAATTATAGCAGTATTCATATCCATGTGATTTCAGTCACACAGTCAATGATGCACATTTGATCTCAGTCACACCAATGTAAATCCAGAATGACTCCATTGAAAGAATGAAATGATGTGCTCTAAATCAGTAGATTCATTCCAGTTTTACAGCAGAGCAACAGAACCCACAGTTTTGCTGAGTGTAGTCACTGGATAAGGAAAATCTGCTAATTAGACAAGTCTATTGGAATATCAGGCCACCAGCTGTCATGAAACAGCTGTTTGGGGTGATCACATGTTTCTTTGGTTCCAAGAAGGATGAAAAAAAAGAAAGTTAAAATTTGTAAACTGTGCTTAATTTCTATATTCTCACATTAAAACAGTTATTTAATAGAATATAATTGCTTTTTGTTTGATGTGCATGCTCTGTTTTTGTCACTAAATTATACAAATGCAAGCTTGTTCCTCATGATTCACATCCATTTCCTTTATATGATAAAACAAGCACCTGTATTTTATGAAATAATTGTATATGAATAGTCATTAGTACATATAATTCTAAACATGTCTTACACATGACAATCAGAGATAGTACTTATGGTACATGCCTGAATTTGATTACACCTTTTTGCTCTGCCTCAGACCTGTTTTCTTTATATGTGATTGTCTCTAAACATGCAGGTCACATCAGCTGAATAAAGACTAAGATGTTTCTCTCTATATCAATCACTAGACTTGTTGGAATTGAGTTTTAGAATTTTCTCGGAAAGTGACGTGGCTCTACTGAAATAAGATGTTTGACTAAAGGGTAAGTCCAAGATTTGTCTGGTAAATCGTTTAGATACATAAATAAATAGCATGATTTTCAAATGTGCTGAGCATTTAATAGCACCCAGTATTAAAGTCAATAAAGTAGGTACCTACCACTTTTGAAAAAAAAAATCTATGTATTTAATGGGGCCGGGGGATATACTCAATAATCTTCTGAGTTCCCTTCCAGCCCGAATGTCTATGAAATCTATGAACAGTCTAACGAGAGTCACCTGATTTAGCTTGAAAAGGGCTGTAAATGACAACATATCAGGCTCAATACAGCAATAAGTGATTGACCCCTCTAAGGACATACACATGATTTCCCCCCCCCCCTTGCTGGCCTTAACATTTCTAGATATATAATCAGGTAACTTTACTGATACACTGACTACACTTAATAATCTTCAATATTCATGTTTAACTTAAAGATTTTGCAAAATATTATAAATGTGAGTGCTCCATAAGTTGAAAGACTCCAGAAGCCTTTTCCTTTATCATATAACGTAGCCAAGTGGAGCACATGAAATGCTCAAAAACAGCAGAAGCTGAACTTGGATATTTCTGCAGAAATAAATTGAATACAACATCTTACCTTGAGAACAGTAGCAGTCTAGTCCAAACCTGTTTGGTATGCATTCAGAATAGACTATAGAATAGTATATAGCTTCAGGGAAAGCAAATATTGTCTATAGAAAAAAAGACAATAAGCAAATAAGCCATAGTTTATGCAACTCAAAGTTTATGAGCCTTTTTTACTGAACACACCCCTTGATTCAGTTGTAATAAAGTATCCAGCTAATTGATACTATATTAATGCTTAAAGACTAATACTGAAAAACTGGAAGAGTTGTTTCCAGACAAAACTTAGTAGCAGATGCAATTTACTTTCATAGACATGGAAGAAACCCAGACTCAATTTCTTTCCCTGTCTGAAAGGATTTGAACAACACCTTCCCCATCCAGATTACCCTAAGCACCAGTTTATAGGGTCTTCGGGATGGTATCTTTTTAATTCCTCCTACTGAAGTAGTTCATATTGCATGGTATATATTAATATAAATTGGATGAGAAAGTGGAAGAAAATACATGCATAATTTTTTAACAATGTTTTGGGCACTTACTTAAAAGAAGAGAGACCTGGCTTTCAGCTGCTTCTTCAAAGATTGTTTTACCTAATGACTGTTCAGTGAACTGCAATTCTTAGAGTCCTTTTGCAGAACAAACTCAGGTTTATATAGGAAACCTATGGTAGAGTTGGAAACTGGAACTTTGCCTCTAGGGATCTTGGCATCTAGAGTCCTAGATTCACTGACTATGGGTACCCTGACACTCTGCAGTGTAAATTAGCTTATGTTGAAGTGGTGCAACCAGATTTCTACTAGCACCAAAAGTAGCTAGTTTAAAACTACACTACAATGAAGGGCCTGCACTATAGACATAGTCTGTTATTTGTAAGTAGAAGAGACAAAGAGGGGGATTGCACATCATCCGCTTGAGTGATTTTTTGTATGAGTTAGGCTCTACTGTAATTGACAGCTACAAATTCAAAACCCTCCATGACAAAGAGGGATCTAAATCTTACTGTCCTCCCTCCCTAGTGGCTTAAGTAGAACTATTCCTGTAAAAGTGAACCTTCAGGATATTGTTCATAGCGTGCAGCAGTTTAAAGTGTTCTGTTTGATTGTCTCATCCTGTACATATTGCTTTAACTTTTTTCAATATCTTGTTTCAACTTAGTAGCATATGGAGAGACTCTAGTGCATCAGAGAAGCAATAAGAGGGAGGTAAAAAATGAAAGAAGCAGGTCCCCAGAAAATGGAGAGAACATCTTCAAATCCAAACAAAGGCCTGGCTAAATTAAGAGCAACTCTGCTATAGTCAGTGGAGTAACATGGGTGTAAAACTAGCATAAATCAAAGCAGAATCAGAACCTCTTTTAAAAAATGAATACAAATTCTTAAAATGTGTCAGTACTTGGTTTGAAATTAAACTGTAGCCTTGCCTGTGCACTTTGCCACTTAGTTCCTCTAACCCCAACAGTCTGAGTCACTGTTTTTGATTGCAAGCAGGTACCATTAGTATCACTGGCTGGCAGACAGCACCAGTAGCAGCATGATTTCCCTCCCAATCAGTAGCATAACATGAGAAGCAAGTGGAGCACTAGCCCTGGTCACTGACTATGAGAAGAGTGCCAGAATATTTCCCCACTTTCACCCAGAGTTTTTGCAATGGCAGGGACAGCACTGCACTACCTGGCTATAGGAGCTGGATAGGCTCAGGACCACAACCTGCACTGTATCTGGAATGGGGCTAGGGAGGAAGGGGCAAGTGGGGCAAATGGAATGGTTTTCCCCCTACCCCAAGGAGTCTTTGACACAGTGGGCTCAGATCTGCACTCAAAAGTATATTTGGAGTGATAGTGGAGAGAACAAAGTAAAAGCGGTGGTTTAAAGGGAGTCTGCTCCATGGGGCTGCTACTGCCTGAGCTGACACTACTACAGCAGCAGCAGCAAGAGCAACAGCAGTAGTTGTCTTCACTGTGGTAGGGCTGGAAGATTTCCCTTCCCCTCACTCTCCCCCCACTCTACAACAATCAGCATACCCTCCTTCTCCTATCTCCTGGCACTCAAGGAACTTGTTATGCCTCAATGGAATATTTATACGGAGTATTTCAATGGAATATTTCTGCAACAAATCTGTATTCATTTTAGGGATGTTCCCTCAAGTCTGGCATACTACTTTCTCACATGCTCAAGATGTGAGAAAGTATGTTCAGCACAATTATGTTCAGCATAATTTTTCAATGGGATCCATAATTTTATACATATCTATATCATATATACCTATTTGGGTTGAGATGCACACACAAGTGCTGAAGTAGAAAAAGCCTGCATGCCTTGGCTGTATGAGTTTGGAGGTATTTTTTATGAAAAAGTGCTATTGACTTTAGTCATTGTTCTGCACACAAATGGGTCAGTCTCTGTATGTCTCCAGATAGATAGTATAGCTCTGCAAAATGTTGCCAGCTGTTTCATTTTAACACTGTTTTGACTCATTTTGAGCTCAAAACAGCAAAATCAAAATGAAATGAAGGGCTTCGAAACAGCCTCAAAACAAAATGAGGCTAGTTGAAATGTTTCAAAAGTTTTGAAATGTTTTGAGTTTTGAAGCAGCCAGCAGTCAGGTGGTAGGAGACAGGGGAGAACCAGGGATGTGCTCCTAGTGGCTCCAGGCTCAGCCAGGCAGGAAGCACAACTCTGGCTCTCCTCGCCTCCCGCCAGGGAAGCCAATCAGAACTCAGGGGAAGGGAACTGAGCCCGGGCTCAGTTCCCCTTCCCAGCATTGCAATCAGGCTGGAGAAGGGAACTGAGCCAGATCACTCAGTTTCCCTCCCTAGCCCTACGATTGGGCTGGGGAAGGTAACTTAGCCCAATTGGGCTGAATTCCCAGCCCCAGCATGACCATGTGCTGGGGAGGGGAACTCAGCCCAGCTGGGCTGAGTTTGTTTCCTCAGCATGATCATTGCATTAGGGTTGGGAACTCAGCCTAGCTGGGCTGACTTCCTTTCTCCAGCCTGAGGAGGGAAACTGAACAATCGGGCTCAGTTCCCTTCCCCAGTCCTAGACAGCAGCACCAGCTTCCCTCCCTCATTTGGCAGGCAGATTGGGGACCTCAGCCCTAGGAGGACTGGCACAGCCCCAGGAGCCCTCCCAGGGTCGGGCCCTGATCTTCCTGCCGATGAGAGAGGGTGTTTAGAGCTTCCTTATTATAGCCAATGGACAAAACGTTGAAATAGTATCAAAACAGCCTCACTGTTTTGACAAAGCAAAATCGAACAGCTGTTCGATTTTGCCCCCAGTTATCACCCCTGGATTGGGCAACCTTCCCTTCCCCTCTCCCTTGTGGACCCACCAACCCGCTCCCCAAACCTGCCAGCCTCTCCTGAACCCACTAATACCCCCTGAATTTGCCAACCCTCTCCCCATTGACCTGCTAGCCTCCCTAAATCCTGCCAGTCCCCCTGTCTGGCCCAAGTAACTTACCTTGGGCTACCTACACCACTCCTGGCAGTGGTGAATGCCTGCAGGAACTCTTCTGGTTTAGATTTAGGTGGTAAGCAGCCTAAACTTATACTGGGTTCTCCAAATGCTTGTTTACATCCATAGATGCCAAGTTTAATTGCATAGCAAAGTAACTCCAGCTCCTCTAGACTCGGCTTTAGAACACTCAGTCAAAAATGTGTATTCTGCAGCAACTTCTTTGAGATGATTTTTTAGATTTTGTTGAGAGCGGCAAAGTTAATATTATACTGCTATAATTCCTATCAGTCAGTGCAGTATTCCTTTTGCATCTACTTTTTTGGCATAGTATCTTGGAGTATTCTTGCTTTCCAAACTGCTGTATTTAAAAGTCTCATTCTCTTATTATTTCAGTCACAGCTACTGGTTCCACTGAATTGATACCTGCTGCTTTGCTGCTAAGCTATCATCACAGGCCTTGGATTCTAACAATAGTGTACAAATTGGATTTTAGTGAAGAACATTTGCATAAAGCCAACTTTACTCTTTTGACTTCCCTCCTCTGAACCTGGTTGCAGGACAAAATCAGAATATCTGGAAAAGTCACCAGAAGTGGACAGTGTTGCCAAATGTACCCATAACTATTACTTCATCTTTTCCTGTAGCTTGGAGAGATTTACATAGCCTGTGTTCTTTCTTGTCTTGATTAATTGCTTTTGCTAAAATACTCGACTATCTGCTTCTGATATTTGTATCTGGAACAGGTGATTTTCTATCAATCAAAGATTAGTTGTCAGAGAAAGAAAAATCTTTTGTAAGTAAAGAAGGCAAATATATTATTCTACTTTTTTCCAGGATTTTGATTATAATTAAACTCTCATATAAATCATAATTTGAGAAACTTTCTTATTTTTTAAAAATGTTTACTTAAATTAAATTAAACCTACTCACATTTGTCTTCCACAAATGCTCATATCATTTAGATATATAGGGCACATAAAGACATTACACTTAGATCCAGTTTAAGTGAACATAGATAGATCTAAATCCATAACCATACAGAAGTTCAGTGCATAGAGACTGGTCTAAAAATGTCATAAGTAATCTAGAGTAGACTGATTCAGATCAGATTGATGTATCAAACTTGTGTACTGTTCCACTATCAATTCAAATTAGATAGCTATCCTCTTGTATCCCATCCTGCTTTACATCCTTCCCTAACTGTCCCTCACAGTGTGGCATGCTAGCACTCAGCTCATGCTCAGCTGTTGTGGCTGAGCACCCAGTAGGTCCCACACCTGGGCTGCACAGATTGTCTCCCTAGACCTGTTTCCAGCCTCCTTCCACATCAGCACTGTTGCCCTCCCACATCTGATCCAATCTCTGAGGAAAGTCTGTGGGAGCTAGGCAACTCTGAATCTCACAGCACAGGCTGTCTCACAATCAAGACCTCATCCCAGTCCCAGACAGTGCTGCCCCCCACTCCAATTGCTGAAAGATAAGCAACCCCTACCTCCATCCCTCCTGGTGCATTTAAAGCAGAAGAACAGTGCTGGAAAGCCAAGGCTATCTGCGTGTGGGGAACTTCACTTGTTCAGGTCACAATAGGTTAAGCATCATGTCAATATTTGTAGTGATCACAAACTTATCTGTGGGTATCATATCAGCACAGCAGAGACACAGGCAGTATGAGAGCTGATCGCCCATATTGAATGGCAACCCATGTTCCCCTGCGTGTGTTCAAAACAGACAGCTTCCATCCAGATGTCAAACACTGCCCAGTGTTCTATGTTCTGAAGAAGGAGCAGAGTATATTGGCTGGTGTTCCCCCAGCAATAATGGTAACACTTATCCTTCTGGGCTCAGTTGACTTACCAGGGATATGTTGGGAGTGATGAATGGATACAGTGCTGAACCATCTCTCAAGTAAGGGAAGGAGGGGGAGGGGGGAATGTTTCAGTCCATGCCCACTCTGGAGATGGTCTGAGTCCCAGTAGGACCCCAGATGCCTGGACCCTCTAATGGCACAGAGCATGTGTACACTGCAGTTCCTGGACAGAGACCCAGGTACTTCCTCCCCAGAAGTCCATCCCAGCACCACTGCATGGCCTGCTGCTCACCTGCAGCACAGCCAGGACCCCAGTCTTTGTTGTGCCAGGTGGAGAGTAGCAGTGTGGTTCCCATCCCCATGGCTGGGAAAGGACCAAGATAGATAAGTTATCATAACTACCTTGCTGTCTCCGTGAGTGCTCAAGTGAGTACTGGAAGGGTCCAAAACACTTCCAGGAGCATGGGGAACAAGCAGAAGGAACTTGTACTCCTGCTTGCAAGCAATAACTTTGACTTGGTTGGACTAACTGAAACCTGGTGGGACCCTACTCATGACTGGGCAGTAGGCATTGAGGGTTACAGGTTGTACAGATGGGACAGAGTGGGGGAAAAAGCTGGGGGGGGATGTTGCTCTCTGTGTTAAGGAACAATATGCATCCTCTATAATCAAGATGGGATCTGAGGAGGGCCAAACCGAGGTACTGTGGGTCAGAATACAAGGGGGTTGGGGGGAAAGAGACTTTGTAGTTGGGGGTCTACTATAGGCTGCCACACCAGGAGGATGAGCTAGACCTGGAATTCTCCAGACAGTTCTCAGAGGCCATATGGTCAAGAGGTATGGTTGTCATGGGTGACCTAAACTACCTTGACATCTGCTGGGAGGAGCAGTCAGTCAAATCTAACTGCTCATGTAGCTTTTTAACCTGTATACAGGGCCTCTACCTAATCCAGGAGGTATACAATCCCACTAGGGGAAATGCTTTCCTGGACTTGGTGTCAGCTATAGGGTATGACCTGGTGGTGAATGTACAGGTACAAGGTAACCTAGGGGATAGTAACCATCAATTAATTGAATTCACTATCCAGCAAAGGTTGGGTAAACTAACCAGCAGGGTTGAAGTGCTAGACTTCAGAAAGTCTAACTTCAGTGTGCTCTTGAAATTAGCTAGTGAGTCATTAAAGCTCAAGAGCACTGGCAAAATGGGGGTCCAGAAAGGGTGGTCATTCCTCAATGGAATGATCCTATGGGTGCAGAAGGAGACAATCCCATTGTGCATAAAAGGGAGCAAAGGGGGCAAGAAGCCCTCTTGGATGAACAGGGAAATCCAGGAAAGCCTAAGGGCAAAGAAAGAGGTATACAGGCTGTGGAAACAGGGTGTAGCTACCAAGGAGGAGTATACCTCGCTGGCTTGCACTTGCAGGGAATCAGTTAGGAAGGCCAAAGCAGGATTAGAACTTAGGCTGGCAAAAAAAAAATTATGGACAACAAAAATGCCTTTTCAGGTGTATAGGGAGCAAAAGGAAGGCACAGTGTAGTATAGGACCCCTACAGGACAAACTAGGGCAATTGGTGACAGAGAGGGGGAACAAAGCTGAGCTCTTTAATGAGTTCTTTGCATCTGTATTCTTAGACACATACCAAGACAAATCTCCCAGTTGGATCATAGATAGACACAGGAGGAACACAGGCCCACCAACTGTTAGCGCAGACTTAGTGAAAGGGCACTTGGAAGGGCTGAATGTGTTCAAATCAGTGGGCCTGGATGAACTTCATCCAAGGATGCTGAAGGAATTGGCCAGTGTCATAGCAGAGCCACTGGCACAGCTGTTTGAGCACTCATGGTGCTCTGGTCAGCTCCCAGAGGACTGGAAAAGGGCTTATGTGGTCCCTATTTTCTAGAAGGGGAGGAGGGAGGAACCCAAAAACTATAGACCAGTAAGTCTCACCACTATCTTTGAGAAAACTGTGGAAAAAAATCATTAAGTATCACATTTGTGGGAGCCCAGCAGGGGCAATAATGCTGAAAGAAAATCAGCATGGATTAATTGCAGGTAGATCCTGCCTGACTAACCTTGTTTCTTTTTTATGACCAGGTCACAAAATGCTTAGATGCAGGAGTCGAGGGAGATGTCATCTGCTTAGACTTTAAAAAGGCCTTCGATATGGTATCTCATTCTGTTCTCATAAATAAACTGACAGGCTGTGATGTAGATGATTACACAGGTGGATGGCAAATTGGTTTACGGGTCGCACCCAGAGAATGGTGGTAGATGGGTCGATATCAACCGGGAAAGATGTGGGCAGTGGAGTCCCACAAGCCTCGGTCCTTGGACTGGTGCTATTCAATGTCTTCATCAGTGACTTGGACAAGGGTTTGGGGAGCACCCTGTCCAAGTTCATAGATGATACCCAATTATGGGGCAAAGTTAACACCCCAGAGGGCAGGACATGGATCCAGGGAGATCTAGATAGGTCAGAAAAATGGGCAGAATGAAATAGGATGCAATTCAACAAAGACAAGTGCAAAGTGCTGCACCAGGGCAAAAAGGACCACCAACACGCTTATAGACTGGAGGATGACCTTCTCAGCACAGCTGACTCTAGAAGATGAGGGAGACTCCAGATGTGAAGGGGATACATCCTCAGGCTGGGAGATGCCTAGACCAAGGCTGCTGAAGTGCAGGAATGGGGGCTCAAGATGGCTACCTGCTGTTTTAAGAGGCAAACTGCACCTTGGTGGAGCTGGCAGAATCCCAGTGCCAGAAGGGGGAGTTCATGGATCCATTTGTGAACCATTTTTGGCCACCTACAACACACCTGACTGGTGACAGCTCTGCCTCCTTCAGAGTCCATAACCCCTTGTGCCAGGAATGGTAAGAGAGGTTGCTACCCAGCCCCCTGATGCCATGCCTTGCCTCAGTCCAGGGAGTCTTCCCAAGGGGTGACATGAATATGGGCCCTGTGGGAAGGATTCCTAGTGTACCCTACATGCCAAGGTGTCAGGCGGTTGGGGGGGGGGGCTGTCCTCACTATTACCTGACTGGGAGCAAGTGGAGTGAGAGGCAGAACCCAGATATGAGAAGTGGGGCTATAGACCTGGTCACCCATGGTCCAGGGAAACTAAAAGGCCCCTAGCAGAGCCTACTCTAGTGTGAAGTGGTGGGAGAAGGGGAAGAGACTAGTGTGCCTTGGTCCCAAGGCCAGGGCCATCCAAGACACTTCTCCCTGACCCAATCTTCATACCCCCCCACCCCCCGAGTCCTGGCACTTGCTCCATCTATGCAAGCCCCTCAAGTTGTTCCAGGACAATCTCAGAAGAACACAGGGGCACTTGGAACAGTGGAAGAGTGCAGCCCATCTGCCCACCATGCCAGGTATTGCTGGGACAGCAGTTGGCACTGGAACCTGCCTGCCTCACTTCATTTACCTGCCAGGTGGGAATCCAAATGGAGAGCTTTTCTGGTTACTACAACCATTCCCCTAGCTTGGATCCCATAGCAGAGGGGTACCTCAGCCATGGTGGGGATGGCAGCCCCTGGACTCTTTCTTACCATGTGAGGTGAGCCCCAGGTGTGACCAAGGGTCACAAGGGTCTGAGGCCCTACAGAGGGTGACTGGGACCTGGGAGCAGGGGGCAATGGTGTGGAGATCCCATGAGGGAGCACCAGGAGTCCACAGCCCCTGCTATGGTGATGCCTTCTGCTCTACAGCCATGTGCTCCACCCATTCTGTAGCCCTATAACAATGATGCTTCCACACAAGATGCTTTACTCAAAATTAGAGCTAATTACTGTGCAGCAACTGTCATTGTCTCCACATGCATATGCTTACTGTGCAATAATTTGCTCTAATCATGAGTAAATTTGTTACTGTTAGGGTGACAATATTTGGATCTTGGGGAGCGTTGGATTTGCAGCTGAATAAAAGGCATGATCTGTGGCCTATCAGAACTGCTAACCACAAGGCAGAATGATATCTAAAGCATCCATTTGCTTATGGTAAGTAACCATCTTAACTGTCAACCATTTTCAAGTGAATCTGTGTGCTGGAAATGAGGTGAAGTTTTAGGAATGCGGAAGATGGTACAAACTGAGACAGAAAAACAGTGGAATGTGAAAAACAACACATAATTGGTAACAGAATCCAAGATGAACATATGCAAAAAAGGTGAATGGTGATTGGTGAAGAAGCCTCCAGAAGCTTTCAGATTTTGGTTAAAGTCTACCCATTGACTGAAGAAGAGAAGTCAAGATCTTAGACATGCACCCATAATAAAAAGACATGTAACTGAATAAAATGCATAGGCAGTTCCATGCTAATGAAGCAAACAGTAAAAAGAGGCAGAGCTTGAGATGGGAGGAGAAATGGGTGGAATAAAATGAGGGACAGAGGTGCAATAAATGTTAATGAGTATAAACCAAAGTGTATACATGTGGAAAAACTATTGCTCAATGAGGCTCCCCTGTTTGTTGGTTTTTTGGGAGCTAGTCTGAAGCTGTCTTCATTCTGAATAAAGCTGTTGTGAGCAATATGTGCTGGTGTTTTCTCCCTGCTTGCTCTAGCTAATGAGTAACAGGATCCATGAGAGATTGGATTGTTGTCTCCCTAGTCTTTGGGCACCACATGGAGTCAGGGTCTAACAGTTACCTGTAAATACAAGTAGCAAATTTAGTCCCAATTACTTGCTGCTCAGTAATGCATGTGTAGAGGGTTGAGTAAGAGCAAATGTGCTGTCTGTCAGCTGGGCCCCAGGAGCAGGATATTGCTTCCTTCCCCCAGGAGCTGCCTCTGCTGGGGCAGACTCCACAACCAGAGCTTGGGCAGGGAGGATGTCCCCCTACCCCAGCAGCATGGAGCTCCCAGTCCCTGCTTTGAAATCACAATAAGAATCTCTCATCCCCGGTCCTGTGATGATGACGTGGGGGCTGAGAGTGCCCTGCTGCTGGGGCTGGGGGACATTGTCCCTGCCCAGGCTCTGGTGGCAGGGCCTGCCCTGGTAGCAGGCAGCTCCTGGGAGCAACATCCTGGCTGTTGCAGGGGGCTGGTACAGGGCATGAGGGGATGGGAACAGACTGCTGCCATAAGCAGTAAATTACTCTAGAGTAAACTCACTCCAGAGCATTTGCACATGTAGATGCACCCAGTGGGTTCATAATCACCAATCTGTCCAGCTCCTACCTAGAGAAGTTCCTGGTTTTCAATTCTGAGTCTGGAAATTAGTGTGCAAGATCTAAAGCCCCCTTTCCCATGTTTCCCCTCCAAGTATCTGTGTTGAGTTCTGCTACCTACAGCATTCCCTTGATCCCAAACCCCTACCCACTCCCTATCTTAACTGCCCCTCCAGGTTATTTTGTACCTTTAACACACTCCACATGTTTCAGCAGCAGGGCTCTGGTGCTGGTGAGTAAGGGGTCAGGGGGGCTGAAGGAGGGTGGAGGGGACCATGGCGGGGACCTCTGATGGCCCCGCCCACTCCCCCAGCCCCCCCAACCGGTCCCCAACCCCTGCTCCCCCACCCCATAGTTAATAAAAAAAAACAAAAAACCCCCCAGAACTTACGGGCAGAAGGTGATGTCTAGCTCACTGGGGCCCCGCAGGCTGATAGCCCCAGTGGCCCCAGCCCAGGCCCTCCTGCCCACCCCGCTCTCCTGTGCTGCCCAGGGGGCTCTTCCAGGAGCCCCTGGAGCCCCCACCCCTGCTTCTATGGTAAGCAGAGGCTTTTTTTCCCATGTTTTTCTGTTCTTTTTCTGTTTGGTTTTTTTTTTAAGTGATGGTGCCTAGAGTTGTGGGGGTAGCCTTGGGGGCCTGGGGGTGCAAGTTGGTGGGTGAGGCTTGGTGGGCAGCTATTTGGGAGTGTGGGAGGACTGTAACACTTGTGTGGGGGCCAAACCCCTTGTATTGGGGCTGAAGCCCTTGTTGGGAGGCAAACCCCCTGTTGGGGGGCTGTAGCCCTTGTGTGGGGGATGAACCCCCTGTTGGTGGGGGCAAACCCCTTGGGTGGGGGCCATTGCCCTGTAGGAGGGCATTGTCCAACTGATTACTGTCTCTGTCTCTGTCTCTGTCTCTGTCTCTGTCTCTGTCTCTGTCTCTGTCTCTGTCTCTGTCTCTGTCTCTGTCTCTGTCTCTGTCTCTGTCTCTGTCTCTGTCTCTGTCTCTGTCTCTGTCTCTGTCTCTGTCTCTGTCTCTGTCTCTGTCTCTGTCTCTGTCTCTGTCTCTGTCTCTGTCTCTGTCTCTGTCTCTGTCTCTGTCTCTGTCTCTGTCTCTGTCTCTGTCTCTGTCTGACCTCCTGGGCAAATGGGGCCAGGAGGACATGCTTTGATAGTTCAAAGCAGGCCACCACATCCAGAACATCTTCCGGGTGATAGCTGCCCAGATGGCCGGGCAGGGGGCACATGTGGGGGCACACTAGGCCAACCCTGCAACCACAGCCCACTGGCAGCTGGCCCAGAGGGGCAGATGCCTCTTCTGGCTCTGCAGTCCCCATCCGGGTCTGATAGGTGCACAGCAGGTCACAGCCAGGCAGCAGCCCCCACTGCCAGACTGCTGCAGTGGGTAGAGGGTGCAGGGAACTCTCAGGGCTGCTTCAGCAGTCCAGCTGGGGCACACTAGGCCAACCCTGCAACCACAGCCCACTGGCAGCTGGCCCAGAGGGGCAGATGCCTCTTCTGGCTCTGCAGTCCCCATCCGGGTCTGATAGGTGCACAGCAGGTCACAGCCAGGCAGCAGCCCCCACTGCCAGACTGCTGCAGTGGGTAGAGGGTGCAGGGAACTCTCAGGGCTGCTTCAGCAGTCCAGCTGGCACAAGGGGTAATGTCCCCAGGTACCAATTGGCCACACCTCAGAAGCTCCTGAGAGCTAGTAGCCCTGAGCTACTTGCCAGGGTCGTTTTTTATACTGCTGATTCCAGGACAGGGCAACTTTTTATATTGCTGGGGACAGCACAGGTGCTAGCCCCAGGCTCTATCTACCCCTGGCTGCAGATCCAGGAGGAGCCAGGCAGGGTTATTTTGCCACAAGTGGCACAATTTGCTTTACACCAAAGTGCATATCCAAGCACGTGCACTGAAGCAAAAAGCCCCGGCTCATATTTTCACCACTTCTATTTGACCTGCTGCAAGCGCACGTGCTTGCATGTGTGGACGTGCCCTAAAGGTGCATCTTCCTCAGTTGAAGATTTAGAGGCGGCAACAGAATGGTGCCCCCCCAGGAAATCCATACTCCCCCAGACTCCCAAATGACTGCCCAAACATGCTAAAGGCATGTGGAGAGCCCTCAACGCAGCAGCCCAACCCTGCCATGGCAATCCACACACCCTCTTTGTGCAGTATTATATTTGACATCTTTGATTCAGTGCATAAATACAACTCAAGAGAACAATTAGTATTAATCATGTATAGTTTAGGCTTGAAACCCTGTAGCATTATTTCTTGATTTGGTACTGGTGACTAGTATGGGCATACTGCCCTTTGTGAATGTAACACATATTTGGTTTTCAAATTTCATGTTTTCTTCCAAAATCCGGAGGTTTGGGTTCCATTCCAAATTCAGTAACAGATTTCCTGGATTCTCCTTTTCAAAACATTATTCTTTTTGTTCTCAGTTTCCTTCTCTTTCTAATGGAGACAATGATTCCTGCCTCTTCCATACATATATGGAATACAAATGAAGAAGACTTATACCAAAATAGCTTGTTTCATACAGTACTATCAGCACTGTTTAGTAATGTACCTTGTTTCAAAGACACACCTGACAACACTAGTGCTGTTTGCTAATTTTGTTTATTTTATATATATACAGTGTATTTTAACATAAAGTTGAGGGTTTTTTTTCCCCAAAGAAACCCAAATGTGCTAAAGAATGCAGGAAGCAACACTATATAATAACTTTACATCTCGGCCAACTAAAGCAAAGAGATGCTGTTCATTTCCTCAAAACACACAGTAGTTTTCCCAGCAATTCAGATAAATGTCTGTGTTCTTATTCACTAGTATCTTTACAGTTTATAAGAGAATTTACATGAATAAATAATAATCAATAGCCCACAACTTTTCTTCAAGTTACACAAAAACAAAAATGTTGTTGGTATTTGTGTATCTGTATGTGCACATATGTGAGAGAGAGAGAGAGAGAGGGAGCCATTCCAGCGTATGAGTAACTCTGAGATAATTCCTTTTTAATTTGTTAGCAAGTGGATCATAAATTATTGGCCTCAAATTATATTTAGCCCAGGATAGCAGTATTACTTCATAACACTAGAAATCCTTTCTAGATAATAGTTATAAATAACTCACTACCTAGTAAAGTTCTCTGCAGTGCTTTAACCTGATTTCATTAGTTCCTCCCAGAGGAACTATTTATTTCCATGCACTGAATCACATTTTCTGTTTGTTAGATAAAGAAACATTAGTCTGGTCATTTAAATTCTTTTTGAACTTAAATATTGCTGGCAATCCCACCATATATAAAATGAATAAAAAATTGGGATTTGGTCCCTGATATCTGGAATACTGCTCATAATTTATCATCACATTAATTAATAATATTGAATTATTCAAAAAATAAACTAATTCCTAGGATGAAGGAATTCCATTAATAGTTCCTTTGAATTATCCTTTAAATTTCAAATTCTTGAGCTTATTTTCGGAGCAATATAAAACTTTTTCCAGTTATTTCATACTGGGAGTAATGTTCCTTAGAGGTTAAAATTTGAATGGGGAATAAATTAATCTAATTTATGAGATATCTTTGACCCTCCATCCTCAGGGAATTACAAAAATGGTTAGATGAGATTTGAAATACATTAACTTTGTTTTATCAAGATGTTTTTTAATGTTCATGCATTTGATATCTTGACCAGTATAAACCAATAACAGAAATGACTCCTATTACTTCTAACTGAAGTATTAATTTTAAAGTGTGAAATAAGGTGCATCAGGATTTCCAGAATTCCCCTATCCCACATCCTATCATTTCTGAAGTGGAAACATTTGCTAAATTTGACCTGAATTTGAAAATATTTGAAACTGTTCCTTCAAATACAGTTTTCATATAATTTATAGTTCCAGTTTGAATTTACAATTTATAACTGCACATTAATTTACAAGTGCTGTCAGGGCTCTACCTTCTAAGAGGGATGTAGAGAAGCTGGAGGGGGTCCAGAGGCAGGCAAATAAAATGATGGAAAGTTTTGAAAGAAAGTCAAAGAGGGAAAGGTTGAAAGGTCTAGGTATGTTTAGTTTGGAGAAAAGGAGACTGGTGAGGAAGGAAATGAACATGGGACCACTTTTCAAGTTTTTGAATGAGTACCATAAAGAAGAGCGTGAACAACTTATTTCCTTTGTCCCAGAAGGCAGGACAAAAGGCAATGGCTTCAGATTGCAGCATATCAAATTAGATCTCAGGAAAAAAAAAAACCTCATTACTTTAGAACAATAGGACATAAACAGCCCCCCCTCCTACCCCCCAAATTGTAGAAATTACTTAATATGAAGTTTTCAAGAAGTAGGAGGGTGAATATTTGATTGAGTTAGTTTAGGAATAGCATCCCTGTATTTGTGCATGAAGTTGGACCTCATGATCCTTGAGGTCCCTTTTATTCCTATATGTCTGTGAGAATCATTTAGCTGTACTTCCAAATAGCTTTTTAGCTTTTATTTTTTATATATAAAAAAACATAAAATCACATCTGTATATTAGACAGCTATTTTGTTGTGCAGTTCAACATGGTGATCAAACAGTTCACAAACATCTCGTGCAACATTTCACCAAAAGTTACATTTCCATTTCTATTAGCACTTCCCATAGCTCCTCTGCTCACCATGCCCCATCCAATCCTCCAACCCACAGTTCCACCCAACGCAAACCACACCCCTCACCTTTCCCTTCCTAGTCCACATTCATGATGCAGCACAGACACTTTCTCTTCTCATCTCTTCATATCCCATTTCTTGCTCTTCCAGGTCTCTTCTGCCTCTCTTCTGCCCCTTCACCTTCCTCCATTCTTAAGAAGTACAGCTTAGGTTGTTCAACTTCAGTTGTAAACAGGCCTCTACTGGAATGCTTGTATCCTCATACAGCAGGAAGTGCCTAATTTTCCACAGACCATTTTTGAAGTAGAAAACAAACTAATTAAATTGGACCATTGAGATCCCCCCTTTTTTTTTTCCAGGGGTCAAACAACATGGTCTCCCTGGTTGGGTTCATCACCCCTGTCACCAGGCAGAGGAGCCTACTGACTTTCTTCCAGACCTCTCTGGCATATGCACAGTTGTAGAGCAAGTGGTCAGTCATTTCTGGCCCTGGAAAGTTCTCACTGGGGCATGTTGGGAGCCCCCAAACTCTCTCCATGATGCCCTGTTAGCACTGAGAGTACTCAGTGGACTGTCTGCCAGTTGAAGTCCATATGTTCTTTCTGTAGGCCCTTGTTAAAGATCCTTTCCCACACAGCCTTGGAGATGTTGCTGGGAAGCGCACACAGTGGTGATAATCTCCTTCACCCTCACTACTGCTTGCAGCTTGCCATAGTTCATGAGGGTCACTGGGGACTCATTTTTCATCTTGTAGCAGTTGTAGAACTTCTCCAAGCTCTGGCAGTTCCCAAGCCCATGGGAGTCTTCTTGGTGGCCTGAAAATATGGAACAAAACAGGTCACTTTGGACCATCATGTATTTTTTCCCAGGTAAACAACAGCACATCTAGAAATTCCTATTTGAGTCAGTTTTGTCTTGTACAGGGTAGTTCTAGTCAGTTTTTTGTTTTTTTTCCATCTGGAGCCCCCAAAGAAGATACACATGTCCCTTTGGATCCTGCAGATGGTCTGCCATGAGGGTGGGAAGACCAGTGTTGTGGAAGAAGCCTTGCCTTCATGAGAAACACACACTTACTGACAAGTGCTGTGAACTCTACAGTCCTAGCCTGTGCTTGATTGTGGTCTTGGTCTTGTCCCAAGTCTCTGGTCTGACAGCGTGGGTCAAAGTCCAGTCCTAAGATTTTATCCCCCCTCAAGGCAATTACGTTCCTAATTTCTACTAACACCAGGGAGGTTTTCTTGCTCACATTCAGTTTTACCCCTGCTACTGCCCCATACGCCTGTGTGGATAGCTTTATGCTGAAATGGAAAATTCTAAGAGCACACATAAAGTTAGTTTTAACTCAAGTTTTTAATTAGGACATTTTCTAAGATACCTTTTCAGTTTCATCAAGTTTTAATACAAGCTCCAGTTCTGTTTAAGAAAGTCAAAACTATCTTACTTTTCATATAAAGGTGTTCCTGCTCTCAGAATAGTCTTTTTAAACTCAATTAATTCTTAAAGGGCATCTTTAAACTTAAATAGTCATAAAAGAAGCCATTGTCCTTTTCTTCTTACCAACCTTTAAAAAGGTGGATCTCACATTACAGACATATGTAGGAAAGATAAGCATTGCCAGAGAGCTGGTTTCACTGTTACTATATCTATTGTATACTCAGATGGCTGGTTTCATTAGCCAGTCTAGCAAGGTCATTTGATTTAATTATATAGCATTGATATTAGGAAGTTAGTACAATACAAGCTTTGCATTTAGATAAACTATTTGCAAATACACATTAAAAGAAGCAGTGCTACTTCAAGCATTTAAGGAGCAACGGAAGTTTGCACCATCAGGAAGTACCGTGATTTGAAGAGAGGTAATATTATCTATAGTGAGCATCTTTCAACCATCAATATTTTTCTTGGAATATTTTATGACATTGATAGAAGGAAAAAAAAACCTTTTAGTGAGAAAATCTTTACCATCTTTTGAGTAGGTTTAGGAGAAAGAATTCTTTTTTAAATAAAAAGGGATGAAAGGAGGTCCACTATAAAGCATGGATTAGGACTTTAATAACTTATTCTTATATTCTTTTTTCCCCACTTAAGAGAACATTCTTACTTAAAAAAACCTTCCCCCACTTTTCTTTATAAAACATAAATATTTCAAATTTTACTTGAGATGATATCATACTAGCAACTAACTGATGTTTTGTAGAAGCAATAGATATGCTCTCCTTTTAAAAGATAGTTTAGTGGTGGTCTGCTTTTTGACCAAATGGCTCTTGGTTTTCTAATCTGCCATTTGTGGTTTATTATTATTGCAACTAGAGAGTTTTATTAAATATTTTACACAATCATGAATCCCAATAACCAAACCTTCTACACATTTCCCAATATAAGACATACAGGGGAGGACTATAAAAAGTTAAAGATAGATGGATATTATAAAAACTACTTTAGAGTCCACATAAACATATTTGGGTGATTTATGGCTGACTGGGTTATAGACTATGACACTTGAGGCTTGTCCTTGTTTTGCAGAATGCAAAAAATCCTGGAACACCTAAATGATCTTAAACATGTCAGTTAATAAAATAATCATTCAAATATATGCAAGGGTTATATTCTCAAAATGTGCATATGCAATACATTATTTTGATTTTATTAATAAACTTTTGATATCACTAATTACTTTTGTCTCTGAATTGTTGGTAGGGGTGGGGGGGGGGGGGGGGGGGGGGGAGAATGCTTCCATTCTCCCACCTGGCCAGTTGGAGGCAGGAATCCAACAGCATGCAGGATCTGAGATTCATCACCCATAAGCAATTAAAATTGAAGTAGTCAACATATCCCCCAGAATTAAACATTGGAACCAATAACTCCATCAGCTAATCTCTTCATCCACAAACCAGGTTCCTTGCAGCAACCACTCATGTATGTATCAAAGTCTCTTGCCATCTCTCCAATAATTTTAGTAGAATGATGCATCACATCCATTTTATCTGTTCTCTTTTTTTACTTTATTTTTTACTCCAGCAGTAGGTTATGAGTGGCAAGAAGCTAAAACCCACATAATATATTTTATAATATTATATATCACAAAATAGTATGTCTTAAATCAGTCAGTAATTGTTAAAAGGGAGAAACCATATTATATGACAATAGCATGTGAATGAGAAAAGTGGCCGGTATATACATATAGCCACCTTTACCAAAGAACAAGGTACCCCTTTGACCCCTTTGCAGGTGTGTCATCCAGGGGAGGCCGTATGAACAAACTAAGAATTAGGCTCAGAAACACACATCAGATATTTTAACAAGAGCTAACCACTCTGCTAACCTCAGTTACGGCAACTCAGTACCGATAAAACAGCTCTTCCAAAACCTAATATATCAATATATTAAACAGCCTTGCTGTCTAAATGAACTTTCATGCATACAGTTACATGAATTATGACATATATTTATTCCTAAAATATATATCTTAAATTTATCATTTGGATATTCAATATAACAAGCTGTATCATCTTAAATTATGTTGAAATATTGCACTGTAATCTTACATTTGTCTGGTGGAGACAGAAATGCTTAGTTATCAACTCAACAGTCCTTTGAGCAGACCTCCTGAATTAGTGTCAGAAAGGCAATGGCAACCTAAGCTTAAACCTCGGTCTGATTTTGCTATCCCTGGATTAGCTGTTTGTCTGAAAATGTAATATATCTTAGCACTGCAATTGATCATGCCCTCTGGGGACTACTGCCTTCCCAATAAATTGTTGACTTGATATGATTAAATCACTTGACTAATTATGTTAATTTGATAACTTACTATTAATCAGTTTTCTTTTGATCTGATTTCTTTGGGTATATTTGATGCTTCTGTTTAATTTGGTTTGTTAATAAAATATACAAGCTTGTAGGTATGCAGAAGTTTGTATGCTTCCTTCCCAGAGGTCAAATTCTAAACATGAAGAGCACGCAAAGTAACAGAATGGTTCAAAACCTTCCCTTTTAGTTCTCATACAACTGGTGCTTGAACTGGAATTCTGTTGTTGGGTTGTTGTTTTTTTGGTGGGGGCATGGGTCTGGAAGAGAGAGAGAGAAACAGAGGGGACATTTTTCAATTCTTTCAGTAAACAACTTGGTTTCTAAAATCTTTTAATGACTTGCCATAGTGAACAGGAACTGATCAAAGTAAAAGTTGATACCACAATGAGTCTATACTTTTAACTTTCTTCTTTACAGGGAAGTTCATTCATCCACACTTCTAATTCCAATTTCCAGAAAGCTCACTCCTGTTATAACAGAAGGAGTGGGCTGATTTATTTGGTTGAATCAAGAAACCTGTAGGTCACCCTTTTCAGTAGTCTTCTGATGAATTATCCACACAAATTGTAAGGGTTACCTTAGGTTTAGAAGCCTGTGTTCCATGTAGTACTAGAATATCTGCTTCATTACAACAAAAGTATCAATCCTTGTGTAAAATGTATGAGGGTTTTCAAACTTCCAAACACCAAAGTGCAATAAATATCTCCCCTGCCAAGCCCCCATTAAATATATATATATACCCTGCATTTAAATACAATATTTAGAAAATAGTTGGATTTGGGTGGGAAAATTATTGAACATTCTCAACCCTGAAGAAAGTGAATTGGAGTTCATTTCAAAAAAATGTAAAAGCTTTGTTAGAGGGATAAAATATTTGTTTGTTTGTTTGTTTCCTGAATCCTTATACAATAATATGGCTGTACCCCAGTCAAACACATTTCTTCAGCAAAGCATGGAAAACAGATTTGTGAAAAATATATAGTGAATGTATAAAACTTGCTAGATAGGACAGCATAATTTCCATTAAATTATAACAAAACCTCATAATCTGCAAGAGTTAAACTGCTTAAGTTAATTTGTAGCTTGTCCTAGAACATCTGGATCACAAAATAAAAAGTGAGATTTATATTTAAAAAGTGACACTATTATTTATTCAAAAAATGCAAAAGACAGTTGCAGTTATTTACAGCTAATATTAAGATGGATTTGCACATATCCATTAGAGAACTGTACTCAGGATGGAATTTTGTATAAATAGTCAGTCTTAAAAGTTAAGAGATGTAAGAAAGAAAAGAGTCAGCAAAGGTAAAGATTTAACTGCTCCAGTTTTTTTACAATTTTGGAGATACCCATTATACTATATGTACAATTTAAAGATGTCTATTTCACAGTCAAATCATTCTGTAATCTCATCATTGTTTGAATCCTGCACAGATAACTGCCAGCTATCATCTGGCATATGGGATTACTATTGCAGTCCATATGCTTTGTAACAGTTGGTGCTCAAATGAGAATTTGCAAAGTCAAATAAGACTGTGGCCCAGGAAACAGAGCCTAATTATTAGCAGCTATAACAAGCTGTAGGTTCTCATTCAAAATATTTTCTTGTTAGTATTTTTAAGTGAATTTTATTGCCCTGCTGTCCAGCTTCAAAATGTGCTAAGAGGACAGCCCTATGTGGGTGCAATATGCTTTTGACACAGGTAAGACTGAGTTGGTATTCTATAAATCAGGTTTTTATCTAACTCATGTTTTATAATGTTAATTGTACACACTTTCAGTGTATACGATGTGTTCATGAATCTGTTGCCCAGTTTTCAAAGTACTGAGCACCCAGAGTTCTCACCAAAGTCAGTGGGTATAAGATGATCAATATTACAATCCAGTCCACTACAACCATTTATAATTATTAGTAATTAGCAACCAGAGCCAATCACCTGGAGTCTCACATCCTGCCAGGTAAACTTGCTCTGGGTAGTCTGCTTATTTTCTGCAGTTTGGGATCTTTACGGCACACACACACACACACACACACACACACACACACACACATTTCTTCTCCAGCATCATGCTTTTCAAAGTTTGATGCTATCAGTTTTTGATACCTTCTGAGAATCCAGTTGCTTGCATGCATTCCCCCCACTTCACCCACTCCACATTCCTAGTTTAATCACTTTGGGAACAAGAAAAGGAAAAAAATAATGGACTTGGCAAAGGCATTTCTTAGCCACCAGAACTTTATCCTTAATATATTCAAGAGTTACAGAGCTTTGACAAAACTGAAATCTTGATGTGCACCCCCTGTTCCTCATGTTTGGTCCAACCCCTTCTTACAAACCTGAGGTTTTTCAGGTTTAGCACAACCTGTCCGGGAATGCCTGCTTGCCAAAAGGGTGGCGTACGCCCGGTGGAAGGGGGGTGTAATCTCCAAAGAGGAGTATACCTCCTCTGCTCGGGCCTGCAGGCGGGCTGTTAGGAAGGCCAAGGCGGAGATAGAGCTCGGATTAGCGTCCAGGATTAAGGATAACAAAAAGTCCTTTTTCAAATATATTGGGAGGATGAAGAAGGCGCCGGGTAATGTGGGGCCCCTGCAGGATATGCGGGGCAATCTGGTGGTTGCGTCAGAGGATAAAGCGGACCTCTTTAACCAATTCTTCACCTCCGTTTTCTTGTGCAGGGACCGGGACTTCCCTGCTGTGATAGAAGCCGGACGCGAGGGGATCACCTTCAGACCTCAGGTTGGGGAGGACCGGGTTAGAGAGCTTCTGGAGGGGCTGGACGCGTTCAAGTCAGCGGGTCCGGATGCTCTCCACCCCAGGGTGCTGAGGGAGCTGGCTGGGGTTATTGCAGGGCCCCTGGCACGGCTCTACGAGCGATCGTGGTGCTTGGGCCAGGTGCCAGACGATTGGAAGGTAGCTAATGTGGTCCCCATCTTCAAAAAAGGGAAAAGGGAGGACCCGGGCAATTATAGGCCCGTCAGTCTTACCTCAATCCTGGGGAAGCTCTTTGAGAAGATCATCAAGGAGCACATTTGTGATGGGCCGGCATCCGAGATGATGCTCAGGGGCAATCAGCATGGATTTATTAGGGGGAGATCATGTCAGACCAACCTGATTGCCTTTTATGATCAGGTCACAAAGGCCATGGATGCAGGTGTCGCGGTGGATGTAGTCTTTCTGGACTTCAGCAAGGCCTTTGACACCGTCTCTCACCCCATCCTAATTAATAAACTAGGCGACTGTGGCATAGATGCCTACACGGTCAGATGGATTGCAGATTGGCTGAAGGGTCGCACTCAGAGGGTGGTGGTGGATGGATCATATTCGACTTGGGGGGAGGTGGGTAGTGGAGTCCCTCAGGGCTCGGTCCTGGGCCCTGCGCTGTTCAATGTCTTCATCAGCGATCTTGATGTTGGGGTGGAGAGCAACCTGTTTAAATTCGCTGATGACACCAAAATTTGGGGGGAGGTGAGCACGCTAGCAGGGAGAGAGAGATTGCAGAAGGATCTGGATAGGTTACAGGGGTGGGCAGACAGGAACAGGATGCGTTTCAATACGGACAAGTGCAGGGTGCTGCACTTGGGTAGTAGGAACCAGCAGCACACTTATAAGATGGGGAGCTCCCTACTTGAGAGCACGGAGGCGGAAAGGGATCTTGGTGTCATTATTGACTCCAAGATGAACATGGGCCGACAATGCGAGGTCATGGTTGGCAGGGCTAACCGGACCTTGTCGTGCATCCACAGGTGCATCTCGAGTAGAGCCAGGGAGGTGATCCTCCCCCTCTATGCGACGCTGGTCAGGCCGCAGCTGGAGTATTGTGTCCAGTTCTGTGCGCCCCATTTCAGGAGGGATGTGGACAACATGGAGAGGGTCCAGAGGAGGGCCACCCGCATGATCCGGGGACAACAGGGCAGACCCTACAGTGAGAGACTGCGGGACTTGAACCTATTCAGCCTCCACAAGAGAAGGCTGAGGGGGGACCTGGTGACCGTCTATAAACTCACTAGGGGGAACCAGAAGGGTTTGGGGGAGACGCTGTTTCCCCTAGCCCCTGCTGGCATAACAAGGAATAATGGGCACAAGTTGATGGAGAGGAGGTACAGATTGGACATCCGAAAAAACTACTTCACAGTCAGGGCGGCTAGGAGCTGGAACCAACTTCCAAGGGAGGTGGTGCTGGCCCCTACCCTGGGGATCTTTAAGAAGAGGCTGGATACTTACCTGGCTGGACTCATTTGAGTCCCGTTTTTGTTTTTAGGGTGAGTGGTTTTGTTTGTGTTTTTGGGTTGTTCTCCCGCCCTGGCGGGGGGTCGGGCTAGAAGATCTATTAGGTCCCTTCCGACCCTGAAACTATGAAACTATGAAACCTTCTGAAATATCTCCTACATGTACTGATAATGGGTGCCCTAGTCAGAGCAACAGCCCACTTAAGGATTTTCTATACCGTGTGCTCCTACCTGTTGTGTTTCACTGCCCCCTATTACCCACCTTTTCATACAACTCCACATCTGGGGATTAAAATGTGTATATGTCACCAACTTGAAGAATATTACAGCTGCATAGTTAAATTGAAATATGATTTAAAAAAATATTCTATCAGCTAAGCCTGAAACAGAGAAGCCTATCAGCATGATCTTATTTTTTTAAAGAAAATATCTCAAACGATATATTTCAAGAGACAACCACAGTTGAGGGCCAGATTGCAGTCTTCACAGCTTCTCAATAATAGTCCTTCCATTAAGCACTTTTTTTGGGTAGGAAATGTCTTTTGAACAAATTATAATAGGCTTGTCTCAAACACACATAACTTGATATTGACATATCCCACTGGCACTCCTCTTCCAATCAGAAAATCTTACCATTAAGCTTTAAAGTGAACTCCCCTATGCCTATTGCTACAAATGAATGTTTTAACATTGACAGCAGGATCAGGTCACTAATCCTTGAAGGAACAGAACATAATGGCTAGGGAAAAATATATCTTTTATCTTCTGTTTTCTTCAAAGAACCAGCTGGCATGATTTGGAGTGTTATAATACCATGTCAGAAAAAAAAAAATAAAATAAGCAAGAGGCTTTAAAGCTTCCTAAGTAAAACAAGCAGCAACTGAATTGACAGTTACACTCTGATAAAAGGTTTTACATGAACAATTTGATGGAAAAAGAATTCAAAGTCGGCACCACCTGCATTAGCCATCATTTCCCTTTGCTCCCATGGTAGCCAGAATACAGCCTTGAAGCTCAGGTACTAAAAGAGCATGGCCAACAGTTGCCCAAAGAGATCTGTTCTAACATGCAATGCGAAAGACCAACTGAACAAAAAACGATTGGATAGAAATCTGATTGATCAAGATGGTACGTTCCACAATGAAACCTACAAACCTTCTTTTTTTTTTTTTAAATAGGAGAGTTACATTTTGTTCCATATTGTTTAGATGTAGATCTTAATCCTCTGGCATGTTATTGGAGTGCTTCAGGCACAGGCATAATGATGTGGCTGTGTTCTTGACACAGTAACCACACACAGGGGTAATGGTGACTTCCGGTTGCCACGAGAGGTGGCATGATCATGCAGCTGCAGCAGCAACCATTTTTTTCTGTCCTGCCTACCCTCCAGGTCAGTGCCTAGTGGGGTTTCCCTGGTCACTCCACCTTACTTACCCCACTGCATTCTAGCTTAGGAAGAAAAACAGTTATCACTGGTATAATTAAACTGGTATTTGGTGAAATATATTCACCTATCTAATGATGCCTCTGTTTTCATCTTCATCTGCAAATGTCACCATATTTGTAATATTAAGTTTATAATTTCTCAGAACTTTCCCTAATGTTTCTTCTGAGACTTATTTTCTGGGAAATAGACATAGGATCCTGATAAAAGCTCTCAGATGCAAGGAATCAGCAGGGACATAAACTGCATTGCCTCATCCAGAGGTTACTCCAGGTAGTAGATTTGCAAAGCTTTTCCCCTATCTGTGTGTAGGCATGACCCATTAAAAAGTTAGGTCCTAACTTCAAAAATATAACATCTACATAATTGGATTAAACAGTGAAAACTGGAATAGCTAAATCTGAAACAGAGAAGTCAGTCACCATGGAATTTTTCTTAAGAAATGTCTCAAACTTTATATGCAGTGGACCAATGACAGGAGAAGAATGTGGCCTAGGGACATGTAAATATCTCCACATGTCACTTTTCAGTAAGCCTGCAGCAGACTTCAGGCTAAATGACAATACCAGGCACCTGGAGTTGTGTCAATAGGTTTCTGACAGAAATAAAACATGGCAACGTACATATCTCCTCTGTGTCTTCTCTGTCAGAAGTCCAGTATATCACTCTGCAAAGGTTGGGGAAGGAAAGCTTTAAATAAGTACCAGCACCACCAGCAGCTTTTAAATATGTTCTCTGAAGAATATTCTGAGCAATAATGAAAACAGCATGCTTGATTTCTAATGGTTTTATGTTGGCTATGAACAATTACACTGTAGACTGCATTTATTTGAATGGGATGTATTTTTCTTATGGCAGAAGGGTAGCTCAACTATTTAATGGCAGTCATTTATTCAGTGTCCAGTATTCTAGTCTCAGTGCAACAGCAACCTCATCAATATTTTTAGACAATCATTTCTTTAGTAACATGCAACGCCAAATGGATTCCTAAGATTCTACCATTCCCAAAATCAAGAAAGAGAAATGACGAAATCTCTGGAGAAACAGTTCCCTAGTAATTAACGTGACTGGGTTGCAGCTTGCTAGCTTTCCAAGTTCTGGTATTAAAGAAAAGAAAATATTACCATTCTGTTTGTTCTGAGGGGCTGCTGGAGAATAAAAATATCAACGGACAAGAATCTGATGGTGTTCAACGCCGATAAATGCAAGGTTCTCCACCTTGGGAAGAAAAACCCGCAGCACCCTTATAGGCTCGGCAGTGCTATGTTGGCTAGCACTATGGAAGAAAGAGACTTGGGGGTCATCATTGACCACAAGATGAACATGAGCCTGCAATGCGATGCGGCAGCTAGTAAAGCGACCAAAACGCTGGCTTGCATCCATAGATGTTTCTCAAGCAAATCCCGGGACGTCATTCTCCCCCTGTACTCGGCCTTAGTGAGGCCGCAGCTGGAGTACTGTGTCCAGTTTTGGGCTCCACAATTCAAAAAGGATGTGGAGAAGCTTGATAGAGTCCAGAGAAGAGCCGTGCGCATGATCAGAGGTCAGGGAAGCAGACCCTACGATGACAGGCTGAGAGCCCTGGGGCTCTTTAGCCTGAAAAAGCGCAGGCTTAGGGGTGATCTGATGGCCACCTACAAGTTTATCAGGGGTGACCACCAGCATCTGGGGGAACGTTTGTTCACCAGAGCGCCCCAAGGGATGACGAGGTCGAATGGTCACAAACTACTTCAAGATCGTTTCAGGCTGGACATAAGGAAGTATTTCTTTACTGTCTGAGCCCCCAAGGTCTGGAACAGCCTGCCACCAGAGGTGGTTCAAGTACCTTCATTGAACACCTTCAAGATGAAACTGGATGCTTATCTTGCTGGGATCCTATGACCCCAGCTGACTTCCTGCCCTTTGGGCAGGGGGATGGACTCGATGATCTTCCGAGGTCCCTTCCAGCCCTAATGTCTATGAAATCTATGAAATCAACTGAGTCACAAAGAATGAGAGTCTATATTTTTTTACTACAGATGGTGAAACATTTATCATTGTGTTCTGGTATTATTTTGTAGAAAAGTTGCATATACTGGTAGGCCTGCTCTCTATTTATATATATTTGGTATGAAAGATTGGATTTCACAGTCCTTACATACTCCTTTAGCCAAATGTTTACATAGCTTTTAAATTTCTTTTTTGAAGAAGTTTCTTCAATCTTCTGGACCCAATTTCCCCCAAATGCCTTCCCTGTTAGTGTCTTCACCTGCCCCTTTGTCTCCCCAGTACTTTTTGACAAGGGCTAGACTTTAACCAAGGAAGCCCTGATTGGTAATTGCCAATAAAACATGTTTAACTTCATTTGTGTTGCCTGATCTTTATCAGAAGTGTGGGTCCCATATTTACTTTGGAGATTTGTCTTTACATACCATTAGGTGGTAACTACATCAACAAACAAAGCTAAATTGATGTTTGTTTGTTGATATAGTTATGTAACATAATATATGTCGATGCATGTATGTAACAAAGCTATGTTGATGATAATTTTGATGATGTATATACATAAATTCTAACAATAATATATATTATTCAACGTTCTCTTAAACCTGTAAGTTACTGAAAGTTATGTGATTTTCCGAGCTGAGGATCTTTGGTATTATATTTATTAGTTTGTAGAATGTAGATCGATTCTATAGTGCTTACCCAGTTTTCAATAAAATAAATCATTCTTGCTGGGAAAGAAAGATATAAATTCTACATCTCTGCACCAGTCTATCCTACTATTTTCTGGATTTAAATCAGCTTTAATTTTCTCTATCAAGTGCACACAAGAGTGCAAGTAAAATGCACTGAATAGAATGACCTTTTGCTGCTTTAGCCACATCCACTCCCCAGCCAGTCTATCCACTGTTATAGCAGAAAGATTTCCTGCTAGCTTCACGCTGACATGGCCTCACTTCTCAGGAGACCTTTTGCCCGAGGTTAAATGGGCAGAAGCTTGGATAAATCTTGGCTTTATTCAGGCAAAAACCATTTATATACAAATGTAGTTGTATATGAGCAAGGACTTATCTAATGTGATTAAGTGTTGTATATTGTTTATAACTCTTTTTTTATTGTGCAATAAACATCTGATTTAGAGCTCTTAAATATTAAAAGCAGGAGAACAATCAATCCTCATACTTCAGGACATAAACTGTATACTGATTAGGAAGAGGCAATTTTTCCCAATGGTACAGCACTAGGTGATTTACAAGGCATATAATTTAGATGGGTTTTGCTTTCCCTCAAAATAATAACCTGTTATTTTTATAACAATGGAGACCAAAATAAAATGATGGGCAATGTACACATGTGGAAAACATAGGCACTTATTCAAAACTACACCAGAAAAACAAATGGAGATGGTAGGAAAGGAATGCAGGAACTAAATGGCCAGGGTTTGTTCCAAGGCAAGCTGATCCATCAGGCTAGAGCAGTGGTCACCAACCGGTCAATCATGGCGGACCAATCAATTGTGATCAACTGGTCAATCATGGAATCTCTTGGAGCCTATCTAAAGCTAGGCTGAGAACTCGTGTGCATCCATGCATGCACCCTACCCCCAGCCCAGCAGGTCAATCTTTAGAGGAGGGAAGGGGCAAGGGGCAGATCAAGGCACCCACAGTGAGGGACAGAGTGCCACAGAGGCAGGAGCAGGGGTAAGGTATGTGGGGTACCTCCCAGGCGGGTCATGGGAGGATTAAGCCTGGATGACTGGTCCAGGGGGAAGGGGCATTCCCATCACTGTGTGCAACCTAGTGGAGGCCCCTGGAGTCATGTGCCCTGCCATCCGTGTGCAGTGGAGGCAGTTGCCATTGTAGGCTGAGCTTTGT
Source organism: Alligator sinensis (assembly GCF_000455745.1). Taxonomy (NCBI): domain Eukaryota; kingdom Metazoa; phylum Chordata; order Crocodylia; family Alligatoridae; genus Alligator; species Alligator sinensis. Next base: position 83,382 of record NW_005843196.1, read on the forward strand.
GCCCCATGCCCCACTGCAGCTGACCCAGGAGTGGCCTTGCATCACATACAGGATGTATGGAGATGGTAGGAAAGGATCACATATAGGATTTGGAAAGGATCACATACAGGATCTGGAACCAACTTCCAAGGGAAGTGGTGCTGACTCCTACCCTGGGGGTCTTTAAGAAGCGGCTCGATGCCTACCTGGGTGGGGTCATTTGAGACCAGTTTTCCTCCTGCCTGGGCAGGGGGTCAGACTTGAAGATCTACAAGGTCCCTTCTGGCCCTACTTCTATGATTCTATGATTTTATGATACATCCAGCCTCCAGGCAGACAAGGGATGAGGCTCAGCACCAGCGCTGGGACACACGTGGCATTAAGCCACTCTCAGACCAGCTACAGTGAGGCTTGGGGTGCAAACCCCACCCACAATGGCAGACACTGCTGGCATGCACAGATGGGGGGGACACATGCCCCCCCCCCACAAAAAATGCCGAGAGCATGAGTGGCTGCAGCAGCTGTTGGAGAGGAAGAGGGGATCGCATAGGGGCAGGCTCTGGACAGCTGGGGCAGGGCAGAGCATGGGACAGAGCTGTGAGCAGCTCATCCAGGTGTCATGGGTGCATGTCCCCAGCTCCCTATACCCCCTGGGTGAGCCACTCTTGGCGTTGTCCCATGCCCGACACATCCCTTGCTGTGCAGGGCCTGCCCCTGCCCTATCCCCACTCCCTCCCACACTGCTGTGGGGTGGGAATAGATCGAGGCCCCAGTGGTGAGGAGGGAGCAGGGCACAGGCAGGAGCAGGGGATGGGGGTAGTGGAGGACAAGCAGAAAGTCAGGGGGCATGTGGCCCCCAGGTCTCCGGTGGCCACTCCCTCCTCACCACTAGGGAATCGATCTGCCCCCACCATGGGCCTTTCCTCTTCCCCTACCCATTCCCCAACAGACTTACCTGCTAGGGGCAGGTGCGCCCCCAAATATTTTTTTCTCCCTCTGCCTTGATCTCCTCTCCCCTTCCCTCCCCACAGACTGACCTGCGAGGGTGGGGTCAGGGGAAGACAGTGGCACAGGGTAGATCTTGGGTTGCTTTTTAATACAACAAGCGATCTCCTACTTAAAAAGGTTAGAGACCACTGGGCTAGAGTGATAGATCTTGATTGAACTGATTTGAAAATGGTTCTCCCTGCTGTAATCACCCTCAGAAAAATGTTTGGTTTTGTTGAAAAACTGGAAAATTTCAACCCAATATCACAAGCTTCTGTTGGAAAAACCTAAAGAAAACAATTCAGTTTGTTAAACCAAATCCAAAACTTTTAGTTTGGAATCAGTTTGAGGTTATAATATGTTTGTCTACATTAGTAGAGTCCAACCTGGGGGTATGTCTCAGGTTTTTATTATCCTGTTCAGTTTTATGAGCTAGGCATTCTGGCCATATTACATTTTCTGTGTCTACTTCTTAGGAGAAGTAGATCTGTAAGCCATTAATTTTGAGATTGTACATATACTTAAATCTCCATGAACATATTTTATATAGATAAAGTGGAGGGCAAGAAGAACAGAACCATGTGGCCATGGTCCAAAGGCCAAGTATTTGGCCCGTGGGCCATTGTGCTTAAGTAAGACATATCAGTTTCTGTAGCCAACTACACACATGGAAGTAATATGGTTAGCATTATGTCCACCTACCTTTGACTCAGAAGCCTGGATGACCAGATGACAAACTTGTCCATTCTTAGAAACCTGGGGTGCCCCCATATAAAGCAGAGGAAAAGGAAGAAGACCTGTCCAAAGGGATGCAGAAAGACTGATCCAAATTATATGAAGAGAACAAGGAGCACAGAGAATCCAAAGAAAAAAAAAATGAACATAGTGCCAAGAAGAGTGAAGATGGATTAGACTCCCTGAGATCGATATAGTAGGGTGTCACTAGGAACCTAATTTGTATAGCTCAGTGCTGGTGGCTTCATGCCAAGTGACATGGACAACTGAGGTTTTGCCCTAAAGTAATATGTGAGCTCCCCTCCCAGGTCTGCACATGCTCCTACTTTCAACTGTGTTTTACAATTATGCTGGAGCTTATTAGCATCCCAGCCCTCATTTGAAAATAGTCTTGGAATCTAGATAGCCAGTAAGCCTATAGTAACAACATAGGAATTTTCCAGATAACCTGCATTTAGTAAAAAGGATTAATAGGTTATTTATAGCAGATGCACGTAGTGCAGTATGCAATGCTTGCATGCACGTTATTTGTTATGTCAGCTATTCTATACTAATGCATATAACATTGCATGATAATCTAATTTTCTTCTTTTGAATGAATGCTAGAGAATGTGGATAAAAAAAATTGCATTCTGTATCAATCTTGAGTGCTATAGCTATGTTAATCACATTTTATTCTTCTAAGCATTAATGAGCAAATGTATAAACATAACTCCCTATTTTACTGATATGCTTAAATTAAGCTTTAACAGGAAGCAAAAGACTTCCAAATTCCATCAACAAATGCAGTTTAGTACCCCTAATTAAAATGCATATGCTATAAGGAAATTAGCCTGAACACATACATATACACACAATCATATTTTGAAGCTCCTTCAATATAATTAACTCTTAAATCTCTATTAGCAGCAGTAGGCAACTCTGAACTAGTTAATAATTCAGTTACTTCACTCTGATCAATCTTGAATAGTACTCTACTTTGGGGGCGGTTCTATTATTAAATCTGCTTCTACAATGCCCTTCCACCCTTTTCCCACTGGTTATTTGCCTCTTCATCTCTCAAGCATGTTCTGTGAACTAACTCTCTTGGATAAAAGTAGTTTATATAACACCTACTGTACTGTTATCCCTTTGGGCTGCAACATGCTATTAAAATACAAAGTGAGATTTCACTCAGAGTACTTGTAAGGTAAAAAAAAAAGTTGTAAATGAGTAATGGTAAAAGATTTTATTTCTTTGAATAAGCATTGGCAGTTGGGTTTTATTCCTCCAACCATAATTACCTTTTAGAACACTCATCAGCTCCACCCCTGCCTATTTCCAAATGGTCTCCTTTCAAGCTAAAGAAGTCTAATTCACGGGACATTCTGCTCCAGCAAAAAAGGACCACCACTCATCTGTCTGCTCCTGATAATTCATCATTTGTAATCCTTCACCATTGATGATGACTGTCATCCATGATTGTCTTATCTGTGGGTCTAAGATGGCTGACAAGGCCTATCTGGGATCAACAGACTCTGTTGCAGCTGGGGTACATATTTCTGTGGGGGTGGGTGGGTTTGAGTTCTTGGTTTGGTCTGTGATACGTTTTTTCTGCCGCTGCAATTTTTCCATCTCTTGTAGTTGTTGTAAGGTTTTAAAGTACTGAGATCCTTGCAGAAGACTCTTCCTCCATTGGGAGTGGTCCTGGATGATAGACTCTCACAAGTAAATGTTAGTGTCACAATATTGGGATCTTAGAGAGCACTGGATTTGCAGCTGAATACAAGGCACGACCTGTGGCCTAGCAGAGCTGCTGATCACAAGGCAGATTGATAGCGAAGCAAGCCATTTTCTTATGCTAAGTAAGCATCTTAACTTTGTCAACCATTTTTCTGGAAAAAACAGCAATTAAGCCTGCGTGCTTTGAACCAGCTACAGCGAAGAATGAGATAAGATACAGGGGCCCAAAAAAGGGTGGAACATGAGACAGAAAAACAAATTGGGATGTGGAAAACAACATGTAATTGGTAACAGAATCTGAGATGAACATATGCAAAAAAGTGAATGGTGATTGGTGAAGTAGCCTCCAGAAGCTTCCAGGTTTTGGTCAAAGTCCGTCCACTGACTGAAGAGCAGTAAACAGAGGTGGAGCTTGAGATAGGAGGAGAAATGGGTGGAACATAGGAGGGGTGAGGGTAGAATAAATGTTAATGAGTATAAACCAAAGTGTATAAATGTGGAAATAAACTATTGTTCACTACTGCTCCCTGCGTTCATAGACTGGGTGTCTGTGAGGGAGCTTGCCTGAAGCTGTCTCCATTCTAAATAAAGCTGTTGCGAGTAATGTGTGCTGGTGTTTGCTCCCTGCTCTCCTCTGCCTAATGAGTGTCAGGATCCATGAGCAATTGGACCCTCATTTCCCTGGTTGTTGGACACTGCATGGAGTCAGGGTCTAACAGTAAATATCAGTGTTGCATTTTTTTAAGTTTGCCTTGAAGATGTCCTTGAAGCACTTTCTCTGTCCTGCTCTTGAGTGTATGCCTTAACTGAGCAGGAAGAATAAAACTTGCTTCAGGAGTCTGGAGTCATGGCCGGCCCAGTGAAGCTAATGTTGGATGATCTTTGCCTCAGTGTTCATGGTGTTTGCTTACTACAGGATGTTAATGTTGGTGCATCTACCAACATACAGCAGACACTGCAAGTCACTAGAGAAATATCATCTATGTTGCCATCAGAAGATCCTTTGAATCATCATGACTATACACTAAGCAATAGTCTATGAGTAAATCAACTCTGAAATCCTAGTACAAAGAGATTACTTTCCTGGAATTTTTGAGGTGTTCAAGATCTTTGCACTTTCTTGTTACCATACAGGCTTCTCTGGGGCCCACAGTTTTGGCCTCACTCCCTGCATGACACTATACTACCCCACAATTCCTAAAGCCAATTCATTCAGATTGATTTGCTCCCAGTAGCTTCTAATTTGCCCATATTTCTCTACGTTGCCTTTTCAAGAGTCTACTCCTGACTGTTCAAAGTGAGGGTCCACAGACCTCTAATTGATTGAGATATTTCTGTCTTTCAGCACTGGGCAGACCAGTCATCCCCACCTCTCTTGTCTTACTCTTCCTGGAATGCAGCTGAACCTTCAAGCACCCTCTGGCCTTGGGCAGTTAGCAGCCCATCTTCCATTCTGTGTGAACTAAAAACTGCCTCATTCACACCTCCTTGCCCTTTTTATCTCTCAGGACCATGCTCAACTAGTGGAAGAAGCACTGGTGATAAAACAGTCTCACTTCAACCTACAGTTTCCCTTGAACTGATGGGAAGGCACTAAAAGAGTTTACTGAGCTCTGCAGGCAAAGAGTAAAAAACAGGTACAATTGATGACACTTTGCAGCCCAACTCGGTTAGCAGTGCCAAGTGGCAGAGAGGACACTGTTACAGTACAGAAGGAATGAAAAAAATTCCCCCTTGCCAAACAACCCCTCTCCCTTTCTCCCAGTCCAAGGAAGGCATGGATTTGATGCCAGGCGTTCCAAGTGGGAACTGTTTCATAGCTTCATAGTTGGTAGAGTCGGAAGGGACCTAAGCAGATCATCAAGTCCAACCCCTGCCATGGCAGGAAAGAGTACTGGGTTCAAAAGACCCTGGCCAGATGTTCATCCAACCTTCTTTTAAAGACCCCCAGGGTAGGAGCCAGCACCACTTCTTTTGGAAGTTGTTTCCAGATCCTAGCTGCCCTGACAGTAAAGTAGTGCTTCCTGATATCTAGCCTGAATCTACCCTCTGCTAGGTTGTGACTGTTATTTCTTGTCACTCCTGGGAGTGCTTGGGGGAACAGGGACTCCCCCAATGCCTGCTAGTCCCCCCTGACTAGTTTGGAAATAGCCATTATATCCCCCCTCAGCCTTCTTTTGTGGAGGCTGAACAGGTTCAGGTCCCTTAGGCTCTCCTCATAGGGTCTGACCTGCTGCCCCCTGATCATGTGGGTGGCCCTCCTCTGGACCCTCTCAATGCTGTCCACATCCCTCCTGAAGTGTGGTGCCCAGAACTGGATGCAGTACTCCAACTGCGGCCTGACCAGTGTCGCATAGAGGGGGAGGATCACCTCCTTGGACCTGCTTGAGATGCATCTGTGGATGTATGACAAGGTATGGTTGGCCTTCCTGACCACATCCCTACACTGTTGGCCCATGTTCATATTGGCCTCAATAATGACTCCAAGATCCATCTCTGCCTCTGCACTGACAACAAGGGAGTTCCTCAGAGTATCGGTGTGCTGCTGGTTCTTCCTCCCCAGGTGCAGTACCCTGCACTCGTCAGTGTTGAAACCCACCCTGTTGTCATCCACCCGCCCTATAGCCTGTCCAGATCTGATTGCAGCCTATTCTTTCCTTCTAGTGTGCCCACTTCACCCCACATCTTAGTGTCATCTGCAAATTTGAACAGGGTGCATTTTACCCCTTTGTCCAAGTCGCTGATGAAGATGTTGAATGGTGCAGGCCCGAGGACCAAGCCCTCTGGAACCCTACTGCCCACATCCCTACAGGTCAAATAAGACCCATCCACCACTACTCTCTGGGTGCAGCCCTCTAGCCAGTTAGTGACCCATCTGACTGTGTAGGCATCAACACCACAGTCTCCTAGTTTTTTTTTAACGAGAATGGGGTGAGAGACCGTGTCGAAGGCCTTCCTGAAGTCCAGAAAGACTATATCCACCGTGACACCTGCATCCAGGGATTTGGTGACCTGGTCATAGAAGGCCACCAGGTTGGTCTGACAGGACCTGCCTCTAATGAACCCATGTTGGTTTCCCCTAAGCACAGACTCCCTTGCTGGCCCCTTGTGGACATGCGCCAGGATAATTTTCTCAAAAAGCTTCCCCAGGACCAAGGTAAGACTAACAGGCCTATAGTTTCCTGGGTCCTCCTTCCTCCCTTTTTTTGAAAATGGGAATCACATTGGCCCTTTTCCAGTCCTCCGGCATATCACCAGAGCACCATGAGTGCTCGTAAAGCCATTGCAGAGGTCGCGCAATAACCTCTGCTAGTTCCCTCAGCACTCTGGGGTGGAGATCATCAGGACCTGCTGATTTAAATATGTCCAGTCCCTCCAGAAGTTCTCTGAATAGGTCCTTGCTGACCCTAGGCCTGGGTGTGCCTCCCATGGGACCTATAGGTGTCCCAGTGAGGGGGATAACCAGGTCCCTACTCAGAAAAATGGAGGCAAATAAATTGTTGAATAGGTTAGCTTTGCTGCCTGGTGCGATGACCAGATTTCCTAGCATGTCCAGCAGAGGCCCCATGTTACCCAGTACCTTCTTTTTACCCGCTATGTATTTAAAAAAAAGGACTTCTTGTTGTCCTTGATCTGAGTAGCTAGTCCCAGTTCCATCTCTGCCTTGGCCTTCCTAACCGCCCCCCTACAGTCCTGAGCAGCAGAGGTATAGTTCTCTCTGGTGATGGTCCCTCCCTTCCAATGGGCGTATGCCTTCTTTTTAGCTTGGAAACATGTCAGGATGCTTTTGGTGAGCCATAGGGGCCTTTGCATCCTCTTTCCCCCCTTGATCCGTGTATGGATTACCTCCCTTTGGGCTTTTAGGATCATCTCCTTGGACAACAACCACTGTCCTTGGACACCCAACTCTCCCACTCTCCGGGACCTCAGTGTCTCTCCCACTAATCTCCTTACCTCATTGAAATCCACCCTCCTGAAGGCCAGGGCTAATGCCTTGCTGCAGGCCTTCACCACCTTGCGCTGGATGGTGAATTCCAGTAGGTGATGATTGCTGTTGTCCAGGTGGTCAAGCACCTGCAGTCCCCCCACCAGGTCGTCGCCCATGGCCAAGACTAGATCCAACAAGGCATCTCCCCTGGTGGGGCTGTGCACCTCCTGGGTTAGATGGAGGTCCTGTATCTCACTTAGGAACCTAGGTGAGCAGTCAGACCTGGCTGACTGCTCCTCCCAGCAGATGTCTGGAAAGTTTAGGTCACCCATGATGACCACATCCTTTGACTTAACTGCCTCCATGAGCTGACTTAAGAATTCCTGGTCTAGCTCTTCTCCTTGGTCGGGTGGTCTGTAGTAGACCGCCACCATTAAGTTCCTTTCTCCCTGACCTCCTTGTATTCTAAGCCAGAACACTTCGGTCTGCCCCTCCTCTGACCCAGTGCTACTCACTGGGGATGTGTATTGCTCCTTGACATAGAGCGCCACACCCCCACCATTCCTCCCTGTCCTATCTCTCCTGTACAGCTTATACCCCTTGATGTTCACCACCCAGTCATGCGCTGGGTCCCACCACATTTCAGTGAGCCCCACTATGTCTGGGTTGGTGTTAGCTAGCAGAAGGGCAAGTTCCTCCTGCTTGTTCCCCATTCTGAAAGCATTAGTGTAGAGGCAATTGAGGCCTACTGAAGATGCATGCACTGCCCCCCTAATCCCAGTACTACCCAGGCCCCTGTTACTTACGTGGGTATTTGTTCTGCTCATCATTGGTCTAGGCTGGGCTGCTTTTGCAGGTGACGCTTGGTTTGGTGGTCCAAGGCTTCTTCCGCCCTCATCTTCCCCCTCCCCCAATGAGCCTAGTTTAAAGCCTGCTGGAGAAGATCAGCCAACCTAGAAGAGAACACATGCTTACCTTTGGGGGAAAAGTGAAGCCCATCCCATCCGAGCATGTCTGTCATCCTGATGTGTGAGTCATTGTCTAAGAAGCCAAAGCCCACCTTGAGACACCATTTCTGAAGCCTCAAGTTGACCTCTCTGATGCAGGTCTCATGTCGTCTTCCATGTCCGCTCACTGGTAGGACAGAAGAGAATACCACCTGTGCCTCTATCTCCTTCAGCATGCCCTCCAGAGCATGGTAGTCCATCATCAGGTGATTGGGGCTTCTCCTAGCCATGCCATTAGTGTCCACACGGATTAGGACCATGGGGTAGTAATTAGTGGGGCAGATAATGGCCAGGATCACCCCCATCACATCCTGGATATTTGCTCCGGGCAGACAGTAGACCTCACATATCCTGTTGACATATGGGACTTCTGTACCTCTCAGGATGGAGCCACCTATGATGATCACTCAAGATTCTTCCTCTGGGTCTGCTTAGCTCCTTCAGCCTGTTCAGAGTGTGGAGAATGTGGAGTGGCCTACTCTCCAGATGTTTCTTCCTCTCCTTCCTGCCCCTGCAGTGTCTCCAGGGCCTCGTACCTGTTCTCCAACTGGACTGGGGGAACTGGTATTGCTCTGCTGTGAGCAGCCCTGGCTCTGGAGGGGACCATCTGCCACTCTGTTGTGGACAGCACCTCCCAGAGTGCTTCTCCCTTGGATGCATGGCCCTGCAGGGAGAGAAAATACCCATCAATTTCATCCTCTGCCTCTCTGATTCCCCTCAGCCTACTAACCTCCTCCTGGAGCTCCCTCACCTGTGCCTCTAGGGCCCTAAGACAGGTGCCTGCAGGACAGGTGTGGGGGCCTCCATTCCCTGCCCCCCCCAGCCCTGATTGGCATCCTTCACAGGCCAGGGGGGAAGGGGAATGCCAGCCCTCCCATGGGCTCTGTCTGGGTGGAGGCCTCAGACAAGCCCCGGGTAGGCGCTGCCTCCCGGGCAGGGGCCCTAGCAGTACTCCATGTTGACACCATTATATAAATTGCTATTATTTATATTTCTGTGTGGTGCCTTTGCCCTATCCTTGTTGGAGTCTCCCGTCTGGCCCTTCCTGCTTGCCTGCCTGTGCAAATGCCAACGCAAATGCTGGTGCGCTCTGTTCGCATGCATCTTGGGAGCACGACTCCCTGCTGGCTCAGTAAAAAGGGACCCGAGGGGCTTCCCCACTGGATTTGGCTCCGCTGCACCAGTTCCCTCCACCCCCACTTACTTTAGGATGATCAGCTGCTGCTGCCTCCGCTGCTGCTGCCTCCGATCAGGTGAGGGGTCACACATGCGTGTCGGGACCCAGGTGTGCCTGGTCCCTGCTCAGCTCCTGGCCCCTGTTATCTCAGGTGATCCAGTCCCACTTCCAGATGAACTCCTGAGTCATGTATCTGGAGAGGCTTGCAAGTGCCACTCAAGCACTCTTACCCCTCCACATCTGATCTAATCCCTGGGGAAAGTCCATGGGAGCCAAAAGACTCCAAATCTCATGGCACAGGCAGTCACTGGATCAACCCCTCAAGGCAACCCCACCACTCTCTCCCACAATGCTGACTCCATCCTGGTCCCAGGCAGCACTTGCTCCTCCACACCTCAACCCCTAAAAGCATGAATATTGCATGCCTCCTGAGGCTGGGAGGGGCATGGAGACCACCCTCAGGTGGCAGCGGTGGTGGCAGCAGCATGGTGATGATGAGCAGGGAGCTTCCACAAGTGGCCACAGCAGTGTCGGTGGTGAGGGTGGGGCAGTGAGCACTGACCGACGACCACCTGCAAATATTGCCAGTGGTGTTAGCTGCAAGGGATAGGGAGGGTGGCAAGTGGTGACTGCCCACAGGTGCCGCTGGCAGCATCAGCCAATCCCAGGGGGTGCACCATCAATCTCAACGGGTGCATATGCACCCACATGCACCCCTTATGCATCACCAATGCCTGATAGCAAAGTAACCACCGCTCCCATCCTCTCCTGCTGTATTCAAAGCAGATGAATGGTGTTGGAAAGCCCACAGCAGGACTCTTCTTAGGCAAGTGGATCCTGGGGACCTTCCTTGGTTAGTTCACAATGGGATAAGCATTGGATCAATAGTTGTGGTGATCATGAGCTCATCTGTAGGTGTCACCTAATCATAGTAGAGCCACAGGCAGCACATGATCTGGACTCTTATGTTGAACAGCAACTAGGGCTTCCCCCGTATGTCTTCAAAGCAGAGAGCCCCTATCCAGTTTTCAAACACCTCAGAAAATGTCCTGCAGCAGAAGCAGGGCATGTTGGCTGGTATTCCTCTGGTAATAATGGTAAAGCTCATCCTTTCTTCAGCTGACTTTGACCAGGGAAATGTCAGGAGTGATGCACTGCTCTTGCATGGACACAATGCTGAAACATCTCTCATGTTGGGAAGGACATGTGAGAGAGGGGGTTTAAGAGCTCTGCCAACATTCCCCAGAGTGGTCAGTACCTGGCAACTCTAGGGGTAGTCCAAGTCTCCAGGCCCTCTGATGGAATGGAGCAAGTGCTTGCTGCAGTTCCTGGGCAGCAACCAGCCAATCCCTCTCCAGAAATTTATCCCAGCACCACTTCAGGGTTTGCTGCCCACTCATAGCACAACTGGGACCCTAGTCTCTCTTGTGATGGGTGCAGAGTAGTGGCACAGTTTCCAGCCCTAGGGGTGGTAAAGGGCCAAGACAGAGGACTTACCATAACTACCTTGCTGTGAATGCCCAGGCAAGTGACGGGGGGGGGGAAGGTTCAAAATGTTTGTCCTTATACTTCATATTATCAGTAAAAGTTGCAACATCGCACTATCAAACTGCAGAAACAATACCTGTGTGAGGGAGGACAGTGTGTGGAGGATGTGATGGTGGCTCAAGGACAGGGGGAAACACAGCTGCTAAGCACATGAGGGATGTCCATAAGAGGCATTGAAGAACCAAGGAGAGGTGCTGCAGACCTTGATCACTGCTTCTGAGCACAGTTCATGCACAGATAACTCCTGGCACCAAATATGACTCCATATCTGGAGAGGGACATACTCAGGATGGAGGATACCTACACCCAGGCTGATGAGGTTCAGGAATGGGGGCTTCATATAGCCACCCACTGTTTTCATGAAGAAGTAACCTGTGCCTCTGCAGAGCTGGCAGAGTCCCAGAGCCAGGAGAGGAAGTTCATGAGCAGAGCCATGGACCACTTTGCTGCCACCTATAGCACCCTTGACTTGTGCCAGTGCTGCCTCCTGAAGAGAGTCCCAAGCCCCCAAGGCTCTAAGCCAGGGGTACCAGTGTTGGCTTAGAAACAGCATTTAAAGGCCTGTTTTCTGGGAATTGGCTTATAGATATATGCATTATAAGGTTTCAAGATGGGCAGCAGGGGTTAATTGATTTGTAAGAGCCTGGTTCACACAGCTTCTCGTGGCCCTGAAAGCAGATCGGCTGTCTAGCATGACAAGGTCAACAGATGGACACAGCCTGAAAATTAAGGGGGGGGCTACCATAACAAGAGATCATAGCTTTCAAAACAGACATGTTTTCTAACACAACAAGAACACACAGCCTGGGAACCTAAAAAGTATGTACCATATTGTCCCATAATATAACATAAACTAAGTGACACCAGCTACAAGGTCCCAAAGCAGTAGAACCGCTTGAGTCTCAGTTTTGAGGGAATAGACCAAATTAGAAAAGGCCCTGAAGGCTACGTGAATGTGTAACCAGAAAAAGACAACCAGCCAAATATAGCCATGGATGAAGAGTCATCAGGAGTCAAAGAGAAAGGAAAATACAAAAGCAGAGACTTCAAATTAACAAAGGGTCCCTCATATGTCCCTCCCCATTTTGTTCCCTAAAAGGGGTCCCCGTCCTCATCACCCAGGAAGAATCCACAGAGCCACCATGAACCAAGAACATACCAGCAGCCCGTCTCATGCAACCCACTGAAGAGGGGCTGTAGGTCCCAGCATCCCACCTCCAGACTGCTGACACCTAAGAGAAAAAGCCTCAAAGTAAAACCTGCATCCTAACCAGATGTACTTTGACTCTGATAACAGCCCTAACATTGGTAAATATAAAATTGTTTAACTTTTTGTATTGTTGCTTTTCTGTTATTACTGTGTATCAATAAACTCACCTATTATCAACTGGCAGGTGTTGTGGTTGGTGTAAGGGCTGTGCCTGCCTGAAACAAAGATATAAGGGCTGGGTTCCTAAAATCCAGTGTCAACACCAGGAGAGGCTGCTGCCCAGCCCCAAGTGGCATGAGGTGCTTTACTCCATGGAGTTTTCCCAGGGGTGACAGGAATGGGGGTCTTGTGGGAGGTACCCCTGTATACTGAGTGGAGGGAAATGGCCTCCAATGTGCCCTGACTGGGAGCAAAAGAAGTGCTAGGCAGACCCAGATAGAGAGAGTGGAGCAATAGAGCTAGTGATCCCTGATCTGGGGAAACAGAAAAGCCCCTGGCAGGGCCTGCTCCAACAAGCAGTGGTGACTCAAGAGGGTGAGACTGGGTGCTTGGGGCTGGCCCTAACCTCTCCCTTGGACAGGAGCACAGGGCAGGAGATCCATTGCCCAATGCCAGGGCACAGGAACTTGGGGATTCTATGTCCTCTAGCCCTAGTCATCTGGATAATTCCCCCAGTCTTCATTGGCCAGAACGACAGCTAGGGCTTTGCAGACCCTGGCTCCCTTTCTGGTGTGCAGGGTCTCTGCTTTCAACATCAGTGGGGTGCTCACTCTTCCCAGCCTCCCTGCACCACACATGCTCAGCATGCCATGTCTGGTATGTGTACCATGCCTCCTCTACCTATAATTTCACTGATGTTGTAAAGGATTCATGAAGTGATGATGAGGTACAGCAGGTATTCCTCCTCCACCTCAGGGAACATGCTGAAAGCTTGCCAATGTACCCTGAAGTGGCTGACGATGCACTCCCTAGTCATGCATCACCTGTTCAGGCAGTTGTTGAAGTGCTCCTGTAGCCTCATGTAAGGCTTCAGAAGTCAGGGTGGATGTTCCACAGTCAGGTCCCTGTCAGGACCCCGATGATGATGGAAGGGATAAGAATGGTGCTAATGATGCAACTGGGGACTCTTGGAGCATAGCACCCATCCTCTATCTTCTGGAAGAGGAGGCAGGGGATAGCTGCAGAATATGTAGGCATTATGGGCACTGCCTGCTGATCCATGAAAGGTGAAGTAGCCTTGGTGGTCAACAACACCCTACAGGATAATGGAGAAGTAGCCCTTGCAATTGATTAATGCCCAGACACGGTGGGGCAAGGAGAGAATAGGTATGTTCATTCCATCCATGTCCCCCACACATTTGGGAAAGTCCATGCAGAAGAATTTGGCTGCTACCTTCTGCAAGTTGACAAGGGAGATGAAGCAGTTGACCAGGATGTTTTGGATGACCAGATGCCTCCTGGATGGCCTCTCTGGTTGTGGACTTGCCCATACTAAATTGATTGGCCAGATAGTGAAGGCTGCCAGGGCTGGCCAGCTTCAAGATAGTGAGGGCCACTCCATTCTCTGGAGTGTGTGTGGCTGCCTGGTGATGTTCTGGAACATGATGTGGGGGACCACCTTGGCAACAATGTCCGTGATGGTGGGTCAGAACATGCAGAAGGTCTAAAGCCACTGTTCAGTGTCCCAGATGTCCAAGATGATTCACTCCCTCCAGTCACTGGTTATGGCACAAGCCCAAAACTGGTGCTAGGCAGAGTAGAGATGGTGCCTGGATGGCCTCATACTTGTTGGCCATGTGGAAGTCAGCCACTTAGTCCAGGATGCTTGGGTGGTGCAGAGTGTGGTAACCTAGTTAGAAGCAATGTCCCCCATTTTTATAATTTGCTTTATCTAACTGTTATCTAATTGTTTTATATATTTGGGTTTTTTTCTAATTGGTTTTATCCAGTAACTTTGAAATAAGCAGACTCATCAATAACATACCAGTCTCCTTTAATGAGTGACTTGTCAGGAATTGGTATGACTACTTCCTTGGCCTAAAATTCTTTTGTTTCAGGCCACAGACTCTTTAGTTATTAGGCTTTGGATCCAAGTCCTTGGTCACCTCTGCCTGTTGAGTCATTTGATATTCTATCATAGTCTGAAATGGCTTGGAGTTAAGATATCAATTTTCAGTGACTTTGGTTTTATTTTTCATCCTTCTGACATTTGGTTGTCACTTGCTGATTTTTTCTAGGAAAAGAAATAAATACTGTGGGATATATTACTGCATTCAAATAAGGAAGTAATAACTTTCTGGATGGAATCCCATATTGTACTTTCGGAGTGGTGGTATGCCCAATGCATGTCTGTGATACAGTTATGGTCTAGTTATTCTTGTGATTTATCATCTATTTCTGAATTGATGTTGCGCAGCCAGGTATCAGGTGATACTTGAAGATACTCCGGTCTTCATACCAAATGGCAAGTAGCTTGGTTTAACTGGAAAGCTGTAAGAATATGTATGTACATCGATCTGTCATAGGAAAGAACCCAGTTAATATATGACTTACTGACAGATGGGCCTGCAGAGCCTGGGAGTAGTTGGCTTTGAAGGAGAAAGGAGAAGAAGAGGAAAGGGGCTTGCCTTATTTCCCAAACATTTGACCTTTGAAATGTAATCCTATAGGATGGAGACCTGCAGAAGGACTTATGTTAAGGACATATAGTTTTGGAAAAATAAATTGAATCCCAAAAGAAAAGAGTGTGAACCCTATGGCTAGAGAGTGTTCTCTGAGATATGGGCTATTATGTTTTCCCACTGACTTACAATGGACATTCATGATGAATGACTTCAGCAGATTGATCCTGTTTTGATTCTCTCCCAATTTGGGTCGCTTTGATTAACCATTTGTCTTGCACCAAAGACTATTTATTCTTTCCTACATTATTTTCTACCCTGCTGGTATTTGCATATATATTTTGCTTGACAGAATGTAAAGTCAGTGTTTTTTAATAGTCAGTTTGATACATCTGGTGATACATGTTTTCAACTGGAATGAATGTCCAGTTTTGAGGCTACCATTTCAACAACACTTTTACCTTGCTACATATGTAGGGTTCTTCTCCGTTGTCTCCATATTTTTTATTATTCAACTTATATATTAAAACATGAGACAAGCAGGTGAAATATTTAAAAGAATTTCCGTAACTTCCTCCTCTAATATTTTTTAAGCATGAGGACATTTTTTATCATATGATTTAACTATTTTGTGGTTCCACATAGGCATAGTATTTCAAAAAAGAAAACAAAACAAAATGAAAACATTAGCATCTGTGACAAGGACAAGTATTTTCATACCATTATGAGAGAAATCAATCTGTCCATTGAGTTGTATAGGTTCCCATCTTCCCAACTTGATTACTACAAACGTATTAAAACATTGCCTGTCTGGATCAGAACTGAGGCTCAGCAATGTATCTATCCTACTTGTGACAATAGCAAATAACAAACTGGTGTAACTTCAGAGAGAGACCAGCATAAGAATCTTGAAGTAGGCCAATGTATGGTAAGCTGCCCTCACCCAAGCAGCAACTTGGACAAACTACCAGGGAGGAGTATAAGAGCATTGGTCAGGCATGCAGGGATGAAATCTGGAAGGCCAAAGTGTATTTGGAGTTACAGCTAGCAAGGGACATGAAGGGTAATAAGGGTTTTTACAAATTAGCAACAAGAGGAAAGTCAGGAAGAGTGTGGGTCCCTTACTGAATGGGGGATGCAACCAAGTGACAGATGATGTGGAAAAGGGTGAAGTACTCAATGCCTTTTTTACCTCAGACTTCACAGGCAAGGTCAGCTCCCAAACTGCTGCACCTGGTAACACAGTTTGGGGAGGAGGGGAGCAGCCAACCACAGTGAAACAGTAGGTCAGGGACTATTTGGAAAAGCAGGACATGTGCATGTCCATGGTGCCAGATGCAATGCACCCATGGGTGCAGAGGGAGTTGGCTGATATGATTGATTGTAGAGCCATTGGCCATTGTCTTTGAAAACCCATGGCAATTGAGACAGGCCCCTCTCCCATAAAACAGTGCATATCCATAATAGCACTTATTTGCAAAGAAGAGGGGGGGGGGGGGGAAAAAAAAAAAAAAACACAAAAAACAAAACAAAAAAAACAAACACAACTTGCTACCAAAATAAAATACTAAAGCTTACACTGTGTCTTAGCTTACTCTATGTCTTAGCTATAGGGAATAGAGAGGGAGAGAAAAAGACCGAAATAGTTTGGGAAGGGAAGGGAATGCAGCTACATAGATAGATATAGATATCTTCTATGTATCTGTAGATACATATCTATATCTATCTAGCTGCATTCTCTTCCCTTCCCAAACTATTTCTGACTTTTTTCTCTCCCTCTCTATTCCCTATAGCTAAGACAGAGTAAGCTAAGATACACAGTAAGCTTTAGCATTTTATTTTGGTAGCAAGTTTTTTTTCCCCTCTTCTTCTTTGCAAATAAGTGCCCTGTTATAGCACATCCATCCATCCATCTAAAAAAAATGGGGGTTATGTTACACTCGCTTTGCTCTCCCAGCTCTGCTCTTTGATTTTGCCACCATCTTACAGCTCCTGGCTTCTCCTAGCTCCAACCTCCACTCCCAACCCATTTCCCGCTCTCCCAGCTCCACTCCCTGTTCTGATCCTGGAATTTCTCTCTCTCTCTCTCTCTCTCCCCTAGTCACCAAGCACCCCAAGCACCCCCAAACATTAACAAACTGTTATCTGATATCGTGTGTGTGTGCGTGCGCGCACATTGCATATAATTGTGTCACGGCCTCCTGCCTAACAGGATATTGAGATCCCAAGCATTGATCTTAGTTGTCAAGTCAACAGTTTTGGGCTCCCCACTACAGAAAGGATGTAGACAAATTGGAGAGAGTCCAGCAGAAGGCAGCAAAATGGTTAGGGGGCTGGGGCACATGAGGTATGAGAAAAGACGACTGAGGGGGATATAATAGCATCCTTCAACTCCCTTAATGGGGGTTCCAAAGAGGATGGAGTTAGACTGTCCTCAGTCATGGCAAATGACAGAACAAGGGGTGATGGTCTCAATTTAAAGCAAGGAAAGTTTAGGCTAGATATTAGGAAAAATGCTCTCACTATGAGGGTAGTAAAACACTGGAGTGGGATATCCAGAGAGGTGGCAGAATCTCCATCCTTGGAGGTTTTTTTAACATCTGGGTAGACAAAGCCTTGGCTGGGATAATCTAGTTGGGGATGGTCCTTCTTTCAGCAGAGGGTTGGTTCAGATGATCTCCTGAAATCTCTTCTGACCATAATTTTCTCTGATTCTACAATTGTGTGTTCCTTTATATCACTTCCTATTTTATAAGCATTAACCATAACTCAGAATATTCTTCTTGTTGTAGAAAAAAGATCCAGATTCTGCTCAGACCCTTGTAAGAACTTGGTCTTAACCTCTTCATGTGGCCACAAGTTTCAATTTCATTTTACATTGTCTGAAATTTTACATTTAAAAAGATTTAATCACATTTGAATTTTTCACCATTCACTTTAATTATGTACCTCCTCCTTTTACTCCTCCTCCTCTTCTGCCTACTACTACTTTTTTTTCAGTCCATTAGTTTGGACATGAGACATGATTTCCTTTTATGGAAATCATGCTGCTTGGACAACATCTTATCATGTTCCTCCAACTGCTTTATATTCCGTTTCTCTAATTATTTACTTACTAATTGTTTAGGAATGAGGCCACAAGCCCTGAAGAAGTTCCAGCTTCCATTAGTTTGGAATGATAGAGAAGCCCATCTGTTTAGCAACAAAGGTCATCATGAATGCATCACTGGAACTCTCTCTTGTACTGGAACCCTACTGTAGTGAGCATGTTCGTTATTACCCCAAAATAACAGTTTTCTGATAGCATACTGTTAAGTTAACAATAATTTAGATTATTAAGAAGTATTAGCTTTATAGCTGAATACAAGGCATGACCTGTGGCCTAGCAATGTTGCTGACCACAAGGCAGAATGATAGCTAAGCCTTTGCTTATGTTAAGTAATCATTTTAACTGTGTTAACCATTTTCTGAGTAAAATGCAGCAAGTGGATCTGTGTCTGTGCTGTAAAAATCAGCTACAGCAAGGAACAAGATAAGACAAAGAAGCCATTGTTCTAAGTACAGTGATCATGTCCTTAAGAAGTATCTACCACTGTGCAAGTTTTTGCTAACGTATCGTAATGTTACTGTTACTTAACTTTTAGCTTTTAGAAAGTGCTAGTTCAGCTTAATAGAAATATGCTGTTATGAAGATCTGTGAAGCACCACCCAAGTATTGCTTTTTGTTAACCATGTAGTCTTGCCTTGTTGTAAAAAGTATAAAAGAATGCCCCACCCTTTAGGGGGTACCATTTTGCCTTTTTGCTGGCTTAATGGTCATTGCTCGAGCAAATCAACTGCAGTCACTTCTTTATCTGCGTTGCCTGGGCCCTATGCAGCTTGACAACAAACTCCAGGGAGTTTTCTCCCACCACACTACTAAATACAGAATCCATCTCTAAGACGATACCAAAGTCTAAGTTCTTAAATTATATTCACATCCCTGTATGGGGCTGGCCATAGGTTCATGAGAGATGCCTCACCCTACCTTACTATGATTTGTAACTAAAATAATGAAAGCAGAGATACTTGCAACTGCAGAACCAAGAACATAGGTGTAATTATGCATCTGGGTACCTAGGGCAGCTGCTACACATGGGGCCAGTGGCAATTTTTGGTAGCCTTCATGCTATCATTGTGATGTGTGGCTATGGCAACAGCCATTCCCCTCTCTTCACCAAAACCAGCACCCAAAGCAGCTACCTTGGTCATCTCATCCTATTTATAATATCAACAAAGAAATAGAACATTACCAAAAGTACAGCTGGTTAGGAATTATATACAAGAGATTTTTTTTCCAGAAGATTTTAAATTTTTTGTCAGCCCATCTGTTTAGCCCAGGGGCAGACAAAATACAGCCCACAGGCTGGATCCAGCCTGCCAGGCAACTCCATCTGGCCCAGGGGCTCCCACCACACAGCCCCTGCACCGTACTAACACCTGGTGCACAGAAGGGCCCATGTCCAGCCAGCAACCAACTCCTGGGCAGGCCTGCTGCCACTGCTGCAGCTGCCAGAGGACCTGCTTGGCTTTCCCCAGTGTCCAGCAACTCCTCCTCATCTCCCTGCTTCAGTGCTTACTCCAGCAGCTAGGGAAGTAGCAGGGGTGGAGGGAGGGGAGCTGCAGCTGGGCAGGGGCAGGGTGCATCAGGCTGGGGCTGTCAGAAGTGCAGATCTTGTGCCCAGTGGGGCAGCAGGAACAAGGAGCATGGAACTGGTTGGGGGGGGGGGGGGGGGGGGGAAAGCAGGGAGTGGGGATGCCACACACTTCCCACCATGGTGCACAGCCCTTTACAGTTTGCCAAAACTCATTAAGTGGCCCTCCAACTGAAATAATTTCCCACACCTGGTTTAGCCTATCTATCTATCTGTAACTACTAGAACTGATCAACACTCATAACTTCTGAAACTTCATGAAAGTGGTATGGTGAAATGTTTTTGTTTTTTTCCCCCAATCATAATAAAAAACAGAAAATATTTGAAATCGTTGACAATTCTAATCCTCATTTCATAACCCCCCCCCAAAGTATATTGAAAAATGGAATTTGTTTCAAAATTTAATTTTTCTTAATACATATTATTATTGCATGCCATGAAAAGTATTTTCAGATAATGTTATACAATGAAACATATTTAGATTATATTTTTTGTATATGTTAGGGAAGATACTACAGAAGACTGATTGAAACATCTTCTATTCCTGCACAAAAAGGCTCTGATCTGTTTTGTAATGAAACAGTTTGATGCCTTGACACTTTAAAAACAACTTCCCTTAATTAGTACATTCAGTGCTTATCTTATTTTCTAGATCAAAATGTCAAGGTGTCAAGCTGTTACAACACAAGACACTTTGAACTGGAAAATAAGGGCCCTCAAGGATTTTAGGAGGGTGTGTGTGTGTGTGTGTGTGTGTGTGTGTGTGTGTGTGTGTAAAAACTTTAATTATCTTTGCATATGGCATCATGCTATGACATTATGCAATACTGTTGACGTGTCAAAGGATAAAGTAAAAAAAAAAATCTCTCTCTCAAAATGTATTTTGAAATAAAATTGCAAAATATTTATGAACACCATTTTTGGAATTTTGTTTTTATTCCAAGTTGATTTTAAGAGCTTTTGTTGAAATGTATACAGCTTCAGGAAACAACCAACCAACCAAAAATATTGGTTCTCTCTGTAACTACGTTTACAAACTTAAATGCGTTTGCTTGTGTTTTTGTTTTTTTTATTTACTAATTGTTAAGTATTTGGTCTTAAAATACTTTACAATTATATTTATGTTTGAGAATACTATTAAACTGCTCGGTTAGTGAAATGGGAAAAAAAAAACAAGACTATATTACAGCCTATGTATTTTGAGGAATTCCAGATATATGTATTTAAAAAGTAATACCTTGAAACTTCCTGTCTCTGGCTGAGTTTCATAATCATATAATTCACCATCCATTGACACACACACACACACAATATTAATGAATGACATTATATGCATTCATAATATAAAATTGAATGTTACTGTATAACATTGATTTTGTACATACATATACATATATAATTATGCAATGCATGTTAGCATGAAATAATGTAATATAGCATAATATATTTCATAGACATTAGGGCTGAAAGAGACCTCGGAAGATCACTGAGTCCAGGCCCCTGCCCAAAGGGCAGGAAGTCAGCTGGGTTCATAGGATCCCAGCAAGATGAGTATCCAGTTTGCTCTTGAAGGTCTTCAATGTAGGCGCTTGAAACACTTGCGGTGGCAGGCTGTTCCAGACCTTGGGGGCTCGGACAGTAAAGAAATTCTTCCTTATGTCCAGCCTGAAATGATCTTGAAGTAGTTTGTGACCATTTGACCTTGACATCCCTTGGGGTGCTCTGGTGAACAAATGTTCCCCCAGATACCGGTGGTCACCCCTGATAAACTTATAGGTGGCCATCAGATCACCCCTGAGCCTGTGCTTTTCCAGGCTAAAGAGCCCCAGGGCTCTCAGCCTGTCACCGTAGGGTCTGCTTTCCTGACCTCTGATCATGCATGTGGCTCTTCTCTGGACTCTCTCAAGCTTCTCCACATCCTTTTTGAATTGTGGAGCCCAAAACTGGACACAGTACTCCAGCTGCGGCCTCACTAAGGCCGAGTACAGGGGGAGCATGACGTCCCGGGATTTGCTTGAGAAGCATCTATGGATGCAAGTCAGCGTTTTGGTCGCTTTACTAGCCGCCGCATCGCATTGCAGGCTCATGTTCATCTTGTGGTCAATGATGACCCCCAAGTCTCTTTCTTCCATAGTGCTAGCCAACATAGCACTGCTGAGCCTATAAGGATGCTGCGGGGTTTTTTTCCCAAGGTGGAGAACCTTGCATATAACAGAAACCCTTGAATGCAGAAATGTGTTATATCATTGTGAGAAAAAAAACATTTACTATTGAACATAATACATTTTTTATTCCAGCAGCAATCACTCTTTGAGAGACTAAAGAAGGAAAACTCAGTCATTGATGGAATTGTTGTTACATGGTATTATTATTCTGGTCATGTTCATATTCAGTCCTGATTAAAACAGTTTGTTCTTGAGTCATGTGTGGATCTTTTTCTACTCTCCCAGTAGTGTTGCACACTGCAACAAGGTTCTGCCCACTGCAGCTGTGACAGAGAGGACCAAGTCTGCATCTCTAAAGCTGGCTTGACTCAGCACTCTGGATTTGTAGGGCCTGTATTATAGAATCATAGCTTTAAAAATTAAAAAAGTCTGATTAGATCAAGTCAATCCCACTATAGTGGCAACATATTCTCTTCATTGGTGGGACATGTCTCTTATTAAGATCTTCCCCTTAACCTAGGAGAGGGAGTAGCATTTGTCTTAACTGAATTTTCCCAGGAGCAGACAAGTGAGAGATTGCTACCATGAGTAGCACAATTCTGTTCACCCTTATTTCAAATGGAAGGAATCTGTATCAGCTACAGATTATTGACCTAAACTACTGGTAGAAGAGCTAGTATATGAGTCATTATCCCTATCTATTATCTCACGTGCTTACTCTATGATGGATGGCTTGCACAGTGAAGGGAGTAGCACCTCCAGAAACTTTGCCGTGCATCCTGACAATGCACTTGGCACATGTAGAGTATTATAGAGGCACCTGACACTTGGTCACTCCCTCCTGTGTACACAGAAGGTGATCTGGGATCTTGCCCTAGACTTGCACTATCTCAAACTACAAATATTGCAGAACAATTTCACTCATGAAAATGGTCAGACATCTTTCAATGTTGAGGTATCTTCTGTCATTAAGGGTGCATCCAGATGAGTGTGGACATTTGGTTTCCCAGGGACAAGTAGCGGGAGTGCGCCTTGCGCTGCTGCTACTTGTCCCTGGGAATGCCCATGCCACACACTCTTTGGTGCATGGCAAGTTATCCCCAGTGGTGTAGGGGAGGCTGGGGTCAGCACTCGGCTAGCCCCAGCAGCCTTATCTGGGGTCCTGGGGGTCTCCTGCACCAGTGGGAATTCTGCTGAGCAGAGCCTGGCCAGCAGCTGGAGCATGGCTCCAGGCAGCCCAGCTCCACTTTTGAACAGCACGTGCTACTCATGTGTGTGCTGCTCTGCTTTTTTTTCCCATGTTTTTTTTGACCCCTGGATATTCAAGGATCAAAAAAATCCATGGAAAAAAAAAAGGTGGAGCAGCGCACATATGGGCAACACACCCTTGCAGTGCAGAGAACATCTATATATAGTGGAACGTAGCATCACAGATGTGTTTGCAGCACCACATTACTGCACAGCCATGCTCATCTGGACACAGCATAAGAGTGCATCTGAAGCTCCTGGCCTTTCCTTAAGACTCATAGCCAAAAGGTTTTAATTGCTTTTTTCAGGAATGGTTTAAGGTATATACCAACAAATGGATAGGGCAGGATCTTATGCTTACTTCTCAAGAACACTTGTGTTGGACGATCTTCTATTTATCTGCTGGCCATTTGGGTCAACATCCACATGAAATCCTTAATGGACTTCAAAGATTCTCTGGTACTTTCCCATCTTTAGGTAAAAAGTTCTGTTCTCAGTATTTATATCTTGGTTGAGTTGTCTTTGTTTCAGGTTTTATTAACTTATTTATTTGGAGACAATATTTGGATGTCAGTACTGAGTGTTATGGCTGGAAGGCTTTCAAAGAGGAAGGATATGCAGTATTTTTTAAGAATGATTAAATCTAAATGTTCCTCATTTCATCTGGAATTGTGGATTTCATTTACCAAAAGCACTCTGTTCCCAGCTCTATCAGGTAGGACACTGAATAATTATACACATAGCATTTGTTTTACATTTATCAATAGGTTTCAGAGTTAGCACCCTACTGTGCTGAAGCCCTTTTACATTTCGTAGAGCAGTGGTTTTCAACCTGTGAGTCACAGACCCCAGGGGGTCCCCTGACTATGTGCAAGTGGTCTGAAAAAGATGACTCCGATCAATCAAAACTATGTGAATACCCGTACTTACAATTCAAAGGAGTCTGCACCTCCATTCAAAATCTCTTAGGAGTCCAGAAATGTTTTTTAAAGGTTCAAAACCCACTGCTCTGGAGCCAATAAAATCAGGTTTTGTTCATGTGAGAGCAGTTAGTACACTCAGGGTGTGTCTACATGACATGCTACTGTGTAGTTGGTACTGCACATTTATTTAGTATTTGTATTAGCAAGTACTAAATAAACGTGCGGTAACTGGGTTACTGCGCAGTAGCTCTGGCGAACATCTTTTAGGTGACGCTACTGCACAGTAGCCTAATAATACTGCATGGTAACATATTAGTACTTTCCATGCTGTGAAGTGCTACTGCACAATATTTTTTGGCTACTGCACAGTCAGCATCTTGTGTAGATGTGCTCTCAGAGAGGGAAAGGTAATCATGGCCCTTGTCTTTTGTGCAGACACGTCGGCTTTGTACAGATCTGATAAGTTGTGGATAGTGGTCTGTGGGTTTGAGGAGCTCTGGGATCCTCTCCACAATGTCCTGGATGCAGGCCCCCGGGAAGCAGCAGACTTCTCAGGCTAAAGGGTCAGAGCAGCAGATTGTCCCCTCAGTCCCCCTCAGGAGAGAGTCTCCCACAACAAACACCCTACGTTTTGTCTTGGGGAGAGCAGGGGTGGGAGCTGAAGTTGTTTCCAAGTTGCCTGTGGGAGCCGGCAACTCAGCAGGCTCTGCTGGAGCGGCAAGAGGTGCATACCTGTTGCTCAGCTCCAGCGGGGGAGGGGCCTTGGTGCGGCGGGCCTTAGGGCCCTTGACCACCGTGGTCCATGCCCCTGGCTGGACAAAGCGGGAGTTCCCAGAGACCTCCTTTGGCATGGAGGGAGACTGTGGTCTACCCTCCGCGTCCCGGGGAAGAAGGGCCTGGCAGTAGGAGTCTATCTCCTGCTCACAGTCCCTGATGGCACACCGTCTCTGGACTGTGGCCTGGAGTTCCTCCAGCTGATGCGCCAGAGACCCCAAAAGGGAGCAGACCCCACAAGGGGAGGTCACCATTCTCCCAGGTCCCAGAGCCTGAAAAAGGGACAGGCAGCCCCCGCAGCCGAGACCCAGGGGCTCCATCTGCATGGAGCCCGGAACAAGGGGCTCCATCTGGGTGGCAGTCTCTGAGGTGCCAGAGGGGGGGGCTGCAGAGCCTGAGGGGACCCTCAGGATGTGGTGCATGCCCATCCGTGTCATGCCTCTGGAAGCTGGCTACAGCTGGGACCATCTACCCTGGGGGTATATTAGTACTAGCCAGTTGCCCATCATGAATGATGGATTTCAAAGGAGTATTTACATGGCCAGTCCTGAAGAGTGGCCCTGCCTCTTCCCATTCTGTTGCCCCTCGCTGCAAGTGAGGGGACCCTCAGGATGTGGTGCATGCCCATCCGTGTCATGCCTCTGGAAGCTGGCTACAGCTGGGACCATCTACCCTGGGGGTATATTAGTACTAGCCAGTTGCCCATCATGAATGATGGATTTCAAAGGAGTATTTACATGGCCAGTCCTGAAGAGTGGCCCTGCCTCTTCCCATTCTGTTGCCCCTCGCTGCAAGAGGAGAGGATGGGAGGCTTGTGGCACTCCCTGCCTTGGGATGAGGCTGCCCTACCGCAGCCTGTCCATGGCCCCCTCCCTGTCCCACTCCTTCCTCTGCCCCTCTCCCTCCCAGCATCTCATGGATTCTCAGCCCCTGTGAGCACAGGCAATGGCCCCTGTGCTGCCCGTCTGGCCACAGAGTTCCCCACTGCCCTCAAAGCCCCCCCCC
>NW_005843196.1:109135-131739 GCF_000455745.1 Alligator sinensis
CCCCCCTTTCCACCACTGGAGAACAAGCAATCCTCCCCTCTCTCCTTCCCCCCACCCCATGCTGTCACAGATGCAGCCCCTGCTCCCCTGTCCTGACCAAATATCTGGGTTTTTCCTTTTGCCCATGGTGGGGAGCAGGGGGAGGGTGATCGGAAGCAGCAGGGAGCGACGCATGGGTCTGCGCACCTCTGCAGCTGCAGGCAGGTACGTGTGTGCTCCTGGCTGCCTCTGATCTCTTCCTCCTGCTCCCAGCAGTGGAGCTACGGAATATCCCAGACATTTGGTCAGATTTAAAAATCCTGCCTAGATGGAGAGCAGAGGGCTTAAAAAGAGGATGTGTCAGGGGAAACCCAGATGTATCCCTCCTATCTTAGTGGTACATTTGCACTTAATCAAAAGCATTAGAGACAGACAGATTAAGCCCTTTATGATATTAGAATTATGTATATGTTATCTGAATATAGATTATATTATCAATATAATATATCTCATTCTTTCCTAATGTTTCAAAATATATTTGAAGATTTGATAACAAAATACAAATCCAGTTTCTGTATATTATTATTTAAAGGAAAAAGCTATATCCATAATTGTAAATTATTAGAGCTGAAAGTCATTTAGTGCTAACTTTGATCCAGGAGAAAACTACAAGAATCCCTAACCACTGTTTGAATACCCTCCACTGAAAATACTCACTGTTTCTTTTGATCAAGCAAGTGACAAAAACAACAACTTTGCAATTTAACTCAGGTTATATGATAGAGAAGCAATTACAAACCCTACCAGTTTTTGGCTCTAGATCTATCGTTTTCCTGCCAAGAATATAATCCCAAGAAACAGCATAATTATCCTCAAAATTTATATATGCCAATTGTATTTCCATATGAAAAGTGAATTCTTTGTTTCTTTTTCACTTGTTTAAACTAAGCAAAAACTCAGAATCTGTAGTAACTCAGATAAGGTAACCAAATTATTTATCCATATTTTAGATCCTCAGAGATCTGATGTAGTCAGATAATGTTTATGAAAGTTTGGTTAAAAATACTGTGGATTACTGAAAAAAATGAAATGGAAAGTCATTATTTACATTTAAAAGGATAATTTACTTTTTAACCATAACATATTTCTAAAGCAATTTACATAAATAGTCATAGCATGATACCAAATGAAAGAGTAATTGAAGGTCTCTTTTTATATATTTTATTCTTAAAATCCTTAAACACCAGACATTTCCTTCAAGGTCATGTAAAGTCTTTTCTTCAAAATATTCATATATTGCAACATATAAATAGGTCAGTAGTTCTCAGCCTTCTTAGACTCAAGACCCTCTTTGTTAAGCTCACAAAACCTCTCATTAACTCAAAGCACTCCTCAGAAAATGCCAGCTCTTAATTTCCACTTGTTTTGTTTTTGGGGTTTTTTACTATGGAAAAATAATAGAGAAATGTTTCTCTTGCAAACAGCTCAGAAAGACAACAATAGGTCAGAAAGTTTTTGACACAATGGATTCCTATTTGAAATATCTGGGTTTATCTTGTGAATAGTGCAAGTGCTGCATACCTTTAAAGGATCCTTAGAAGGATCTTGTGGCACTCCAGGGATTCTGGCTGGGAATCACTGAAATGAATGTCTCCCTGCAACTTCCCTAGGCACTCTATGCCAGTGTCTCATTGCTATAATAGGTGTAGGCCTCCATCATTTTAGTTATCTGACTCTCATAATATCTAACCCCCTCTTCGGGGGGGGGGGGGGGGGGGGGGGGGGTTAGATAGTATGGTCATGTCTGGTTTCCTGGGTTGGGATGGTTTGTGAGAGTGCTATCAAGATACCATCTGTGATGCCATGTCCCTTAACAAGCTTGTTATTCCCAGAAAGAGACCACAGGCTTCAGTTCTTAGTAACAAGAGCTCAGGCAGGCTTACTGTCCACAGACAAGCCTAAACACTAGCAACCATGGGCAAGTGATACATGGTGCTAGGTAGTTTATTTGCAGTCATGGTGCACACATGAGTATAACCCCAAAGCCCATTATTCTAAGTTTTCATGCCCCTTTGTGTAGAATGAACTGAATTAATGTAGCTAACATTAACATAAAGTGTAATAATAGTAAAATATAACCATGTTAGTCTTGTCCTGTAAGCAACTTGAAAACTGAAAACTCCATTTTGTATTCTTCTGCTTGACATAAGTGAATGAACTCTGCATACCCTTTATGTATGACTGTGTGTAAAAGGGTGAATGGTGAGAGAATGGCATAGAGATGGGAGAAGATTTAACTGTTTATGTAAGCAACAAAGCACCAAATGTAAGTTACCAGTCAGTAAGCTAATTAATGAATGGCTGAAGAATCCCTTTGAAGCTGGAGGGCACAAACAAAATAACAGAAGTTCTGCCAGATGGGCAACAAGAATACTCCAAGTCTAAGATAAACTGAAGACAAAAGAAGAACAACCGTGAAAACAGAAACTGGGTATGGAAAAACCCCAAAGCACTGTGTAACAGGAAGGAGGTCAGGGTCGCCGTGCTCTCCCCTGCTGCCTCCTTTACCATGTCAAGCTGCCGAATTGCACCCTCCAATTCTCACCCGCCATGACTTTGATCTTATAGATATATTTTATAGGGAGGCTGCCTTTTGTCTTCTGGTCCACAGCTCTCCTGTTATCTCTAGTTTCTATACGGTAGTGAGTGTTCCTGTATACTCCAGCCTTATGGAGTATGCATGGCTCCAACCACCCCTGTACCACACCCCAAGCCTCGCAGATGTAACTGATGTTGTTAGGTCTCTATCTCTCCGCACCCTCACTAGTGCTTGGGCTCTCTGCAGCCTCGTCTCTCTCTCTCTGCCCTCTCCCCGGGGCCTTCTCCGTAATGCCGCCCTCTCCCCGGGGCCTTCTCAAGCGCTGTCCCCTTCCCTGGGACTCACCACAATGCTGCCCCCTTCTCCAGAGCTCACCATGCCCGCACTGGGGCTTCTCAGCAACACTCCCTTCTCTGGGGCTTCTCAACTGCCCCTCTCTGGGGCTGGTGTCTGTGCACCCCATATGCTGCACCCTTGCTGGCATTGGGGTTCCCACCCTGCTGTGAGTCCCCTATGAGGCCTCCTCCAACCCCTATTAGCCTCACCTAGACCACCGGTAACAAACAGCAACACAAACACAAGCCCCTGGGCTATAACACAAACAGAAGCCGCCCGGCTATAATCATGCTCAAGCCTACCGCGGTTTCTTCATCTCACAGCAGTGTCAGACGTTGCTCCTGCCTCCGGCTTCTCCTCTCTTCCATGACCGAGAGCTCCTTCCTCCTTGGCTGCTGGTAGGGAACTGCCTCCTTGCCTCCTGCCTGAGATTTATATAGGAGCCAGGCCCTGCCCATTCTTGTCAATTGGCTACACAGGTGTGGATCATTAGTTCCCTCTAGTTGCCTCAGCAACCAGCACCTGAGGAGTTATTCTGGCTCTCTAAGTAGCAGGCACCTTAGTGCCCTGCTACACACTGAAACAAAGGATGCCAATCCCTATAAAAGAACACTTTAAAAGTGCCAAGTTGGGCGAGTCTTTCTCTACTGCTGTTTCATTGGAGCACAGATGCATCTGTTCACTCCGTTCCAGCTGTTATCTTTAAATCTGCTATCTTCAAATCATCACCATCTACTCAGGAAGCCCGGGTTGGCCACCCTATGCTGATATTGAGCAACTATTGCTGGTAACCATATCTGGTGTATGTTTGGATTAAATGGTTGTTTTGTATATGTGTATGCCTGTTTGGAATGATGTGTATGATGATTTGTATGTTTTTATATGGTGTGCCTGAACCTCTGTCTAACTCATTTAATCAATAAACATGGCACCTTGCCTTATCCTCCTTTATAAAGTCTCACTCATGATTTGAGCAATTGGCAATTTGTGTAACATTAGTATACAATCATAAACAATTTCATGTTTACAGCATATTACCAATTACTAAAACAGCTTTAGGTAACATCAGCCGCATTGTATTTCTCACCAACTGGTATAAACTTCCCACTAGATACAGGCACCTATGGCTAGGTCACTGATCTTTGTTTTGGTGTTCTGGGCTGGTGCTACCAATTCACTCTTTATCAGTTGGCCTTGAAGGTCTCTCTAAAACCAATGAGCCATTTTCCCAGCACATGTGTAAGCCATATATTGTATGCCTAGTTCTATTCTAACAAGGCCTACTTCAGTTGATGTTAGTAGGGCCTCTGTATGGTTTCTATATGCACCAGTCATTAATTGTATTAATTCATACTGTAGCTACCAAAGACTACATTAGGATGATGTTGTGAGATGCAAGATCTGGAAACTTAAAAAAAATACCTTACTTTCATAAATGTCAATAAATAGAAAACTTCAGTGTGAGGGTTGTGGAGATTAGGTGTATAGGGCTGAAATTAAAAAAAAAAAAAAAGTCCCTTTTAGTTGCAATGTAAACATACTTGCTAGCTTCTTCTTTTCCTTGAAAGTTCTCTGGGAGTTTAGTAATCTGCTTTAGAGTGTACCTAGTTCTTGGAGAATGATCCCAAAACCTCCACCAAGAGCTAGCCAATCACAAACATTAAGCATTGAGGTATGTCTCCAACTCTCTCCCAAACATAAAGCACCTGTGTCAGGGTTGTAAAGAGACACCTCATTTCACTTGGTGTCCATAAATTGCAGTCTGTTGCTGCAGTTCTGTAACAGGTTGTCCTCCCCTGCAGCATTTTTGTGGCCTATGAGGGGCACCCTTGAAGTCCCTTAATGTTTCACTTCTATCTTTTGTCTTGTATCCCACCTTTGCTTACCTGCCACGTCTTGATGTAAATATTATTTAGGTGCTCTTACAAGTGGGAGACTGCCTATTGTACTTCTATGTTAGGGTTCTCAGCCACCATGGGCCTTGCCCCCCTCATCTTTCTCTAGCTAGGCCTACCAATCTAAACCCACCAGGTAGGGTTTGACTCTGAGGCTCTAGCTCCTTAATCATCTCTGGGCCTGTGGCCCTCCTTTTGCTTTCACTATGGAGCCAGGCCTTCTGGCCCCCCTTCACCCCATGCCCCCTGAACACCAAGTTGTTGGGTCTTCTGCCTCAGGCTTGGCCCTTTCTTATACTAGAAAAGATCACCCCACTGGGACCCAGCTTCAAAGTCCTGCAGCCAGTTCTGGGCTATTGGACCTATACAGGTGCACCCACTAATGCACTAGGCCCTTTGGCCTTTTAGGACTTCCCCCCCAAGGTGCTAATGAGGCCTCATCTTCCTCTATAGCCTTGACCACAAACCACCAGTCTATCAGTCAAAATACAAAAAGTAAGTCCATTGACTATAACCACACACACACACACACACACACACACACACACACACACAGAAACAAAAATTAAAGAAGGCAGTATTCCAGCTTACATTTTTTTATGGCTCTGTGCTCCTGCTTCCCACCATCTTCTATGCTCCACCTTGTGGGGCTTCCGCAGCTTCTCTGGAAGTCATCAGGAGTTCTCCCTACAGCAGCTGGACAGGCAGTCAAGCATCTCTGTGGCGCTCTTATGCCCAAACTCCTTCTCCCTTGGCTGCTGCCCCCAAACTGCTTCAAAGGCCAGGATTTTTATAGTTCTGGTCTACTCCCTTCTAGTCACCTGACTAGCTGGCAA
This sequence comes from Alligator sinensis, assembly GCF_000455745.1. NCBI lineage: Eukaryota > Metazoa > Chordata > Crocodylia > Alligatoridae > Alligator > Alligator sinensis. The sequence goes on from NW_005843196.1 coordinate 114,781, forward strand.
GGCTCAGCTTTTAACCCTTACCCTGCCAGCAGGCAGTGGCTGGAAAGTTCTGGTCTTAAAGGGACCGGCCTGCTTTCTGGTAACAGGGCTAGTGTTCCCTGTTAAAGGTTTACTCTTTCTTTCCACCTCAATTTTCATCAAATACAGTTATTAGGTTAATGCATATGTTATAAGTTGGGTGCAGATATTGATATTTTATGAACACAAAACATCTAACACCTGTGAATTACAATACCTACTCCAAGCTGCATTTGGAAGGTCATCAACCAGGAAATATATTCTATATCAACAATTTTTATAATAGTTGACAAGTGCTTTGCTAAAATGGAATCTATCTTTAAAAGGAATCATTGTAATCAGTTACCTGCCTTAAATATAGCTACTGATGTTCTTGCAACACCAACACAAAATTATTCTAACCAGATTATTTCTCCAACCCTGTCCCATTTGTAGACAGCTTTAAATTATATATAAAAATGATCTTCAGTTGCTTACAAGAAATAGATAAAAATATGAAAGCCTGAAAAAGTCCTGTCCTTGGTAAATGATGAGCTAAGTATTATTTTGTGATGTTCAACCGAAGAAAAGTAAAAACTAATATAAAGAAACTAATATAAAGACATTTCTTGATATAAGAAATGTATCAAATGAATAGCTGGACAGCTTATTTTGTGTTAAGGTGCACATTGGTTGCACTAATTAACTCAGTGGTTATCCTCTTAATATTGCTAGATCTTTAATTTAAGCTGCATTTTAACATTTAAATCTAAAGAATTACTCTAGCTTGACTATGAAAAAATATTCAGATAAATTGATGTATAGGCAAGCAGGTAAGATAAAAAATAGCATTTTAGCTTTGCCTCATAAAATTGATTTATTTAAATTTACATAATTTAGTGTAATAATTTAGTGTAATTAAAAATAAAATATGACCTGCTAGTCATAAAATGGTATTCCATAGGAATCAAACATCTATTCTCTTTTTTCTCACATTAAATAGCAGGAGGGAATGTAACTGAAAACTTTTGACCTTTGCTGGCTCATAGTATTTCACATGGGAAAAAATCTGCTTCAAAATAGGAAAAAAAAAGTTAAAAACAGCTTTCCAAGATGATAAATGTAATTAAATTTGCAACAGGTAGTCAAGAGCACATCAATAAGATGTTCCATGTATTTTTAAATTCCACCTACACCCCTGTAGTACTTCAGGATTTTATCACAACCATTAATGAAAGATCAATACATGAAGTTTTGTGCTTCTCCCAAGACAACAATTCTCTTAAGGGTTCTCCAAAAAACACTAACAAAAGTTCAGTTGGTGGACTATTTGCTATTTAGAGAAATCCCTGATTATCACAGAGATGCTGTCACATTTACCACAGCATATCTGCTACCTTCTTCTACATAGGAAATAACTCAGGATGAAAAAAAAAAAATATGCATCCAGAAATTTCCCTTTACTCTGGACATGGTTTCCTGGACAGATTCAGAATAACTGGGATGACATATAGCAACTCAGATTTATACTAAGTCTTAGGGCCTTGTTCCACAGTAATTTTGAGGAGCTCTTGGAGCTCTTAACCTCCAGATTGTCCATGCATTAATACCTTAAAGTGGTTTTAAGTACTTGTTATGCAGCTCTCCAGTTACACCTCTCCAGGACAGAATTGTCTTTGATCAACACTACCCAAATCCTATTGGCCACTCCCCACAGATGTGCCACTCATATTGAAGTCCTCCAGTATCCCAAGATCTCCCACACTCCCACCCACAGAGCAGAGATAGAAGCCTGTCCTGGCTTACCTGCCCTCTAGTGGCAAGTCACAGCTGTGCAGCTGGGTGGCAGTTAGAGAAACTAAGGGTGTGACTGCTCCAAACACCAAGATAGCACTAACACGAACCAACATTTGTGGGGCTTACAACATAAGATATAACATGGGCCTTAGAGATCAGGATAGTAGCTTATAATAGCTTAAAGCAATCTTTGTACCCCTCTCTTCAATTCACTGAGCACAGCTTACTGCAGTGCAGGATCTGTTCCAGGAATAGCTTCATATTTATACTATTGTAACTGAGATAAGTACTGGTCTCTATCAATCAGCTATTCTTTCAAATAATAATGTATTATTCTAAGACATTACTCTGAAATGCAATGAAGTCTGAAAACTTGCAGGCAATACACTTCTAGCTACCAGCAATATTCTGCTCCATGACCAGTTCATACAACGAGCTGAATAACTTGAGGGAAGAATCTGGCTATGTCTATAAGATAAATGAACCAAACTTTGAAAAGAGTAAGATTACACACAATAAAAAAGCTGTATGTAAGAAATTATCAAAGGAAATAAAGTGTTTCTATCATTTAAGGTTCCCTGTAATTAGTTGGGTATGTCTACAGTATGTTCAAGTTGCAATCTCACCAAGGTAAGATAGTGTGGGCTAAGTTTCATGTTACAGAATCTATACTGCTACTGGCTGCTGAATTGATTAGTTTAAAGAAGTTTTGATATCTCTTCACTCCACTGCAATCTGCTTAGTCTGTTGAGAACCCTCCATGACAGAGCAGAGCGGGAAAGATAAGTGGGATGGAATAGTTGGTCGGCCATAGGATTTATGAATGAACAAATCCTGACCTGGTACAGTACAGGCTACTGGCATTCTGTCTCTTTGTAGTTGCTTACTACATTCAAGATGCTTGATGGATATGTTTTTGCCTCTCTCCGAGCATATCATCTCTATCTATGATCAACAATAGAAAATGTTGTTCCTACATTCATACTATCCCTAACATTGTATCTCATTTCTTCTGTGTGTCATTAAAAGACACCTCAAATTTCCTCCCAGATACACTGACTATAGTCAAAACATTTAAATTATCTAGCATTTCAGACATTTAAGTGTATGTGATGTATTACCAAAAATAGCACCAATGTATCAGACAGAGCTGGCTGGAAAATATACAGCTCAGTATTCCAAGTACCCTCAGTTCTAAATGTTGAGTAATATTTTGTGAATATGGCTGCCCCCTAGAAACCCAGCCCCATGTCTGGCATCTGCTATTCATTGCATGACTGCTTCTGTTTTATTATACAGTACTCTGAAGTGATTGCATTATGGTTGCTATGTGAAATAAAGTGATTGTCTGACTGATTCTGCCCAGCTCTACTAGACAAAATCAGGCTATGCTAATGACATAGTTGCCAAAGTGAATTCTTTCCAGATTGTAAAAAGGACCTATTTAATTGAGAAACCCCAACATGATCATTTAAAATTAATGTATTATTGCTGGATGGACAAATTATTTTACTATTTACTACTAATTAATGGGTTTTAGGGGAGGATTTCAGATGAAGTTTAAAAACTAAACGGGAACTATTAATATTACTTGAATATAGCATGGGTAGGTGTTTGAAATTTAACAGATCTCTTGACAGCCTGTCATCTGTCAGTTTTGTAGGATGAGGCCACAGGAATAAGATGAAAGGAGAAACTTTGAATAAAATATTGATTATAAACTTCACAGAAGCAATAGATAAACAATTCATGTTGAGAAAAAGAATGTTCCTATCCTGTTCCAAGCACTTTTTATGTTACTTATAATGCCATAATCTGTACTTTCTTACAGTGATTATTCTATGAGACAGAAGAGCATTTGCGCCTTGGATTAGTATTGCAGACTACACTTATCTTCTGAAGAAAATAAAAAAAAGGGTGAACAAGGAGATCTCAGGAAGTTATGTAAATTAATTTCAGGAAAGTGAAATGCTCAGCATCTTTAAGAAGGGGTCTTTCATTACCAACAGTGTCAAATATAGCTCTAAATATGCAGCCAGAATACCTAATCAATAAAGAGCAACTCAAGAACAGAATAATAATATCTGGCAAAATCATACAGAGATGCCTGTTTTTTCTCCCCAATAAATTATATGTTTAAGGGGGGAGAAACTTATTTGGAACTATTCCCAAAAAATGTTGGCTCCATTCAGTGAAGAGATTGCAATCACTGAGATTAGACTTCATTGTGGTTTTCATATATATAAATAATTCCTCTTTAGGGAAATATTCCTGACTTTTTCACATGTCCATTGGTCAAGTATGGTCGTCAGTGCAGTATGCCATGGTGGGTCACTTAAATGGAACTTTACATTAAATCAAGGTATTTCAATATTCCTAGGAAGAGGACATTTTTTCTCTTTATATCATGTGCACAAAAGAACCAGGGACAAGCATGGTTTCAAAATGAGTATCTCTTAAACTGGTTACCATTAAAACAACAACAACAACCCACACACAACTAGCACTCCTAGCTTGTTTAATAGTCAAATTGGAGAAAACAACATTCTTTGTACTGAGTGTCAAAAATGTTATTTTCTAAAAATGGTAGCAAAGTGAAGTGCCTATGTTTTGTTTTGTTTTGTTTTGTCTGTTTGTCTTATGGCATCCTGTAACATACATTTAGATATGTAACAGGTTTTTGACATTTTACTTTTAAAGTAGGGCTGCTGCCAATTTTTTTCCTGTAATATTGTGTTGTTCAAGCAGATTAGATTACACCATCTAATGGATAAATTGATCTTATTTCTTGACACTATTTTATGGCTGAAAAAAAAAATGGGCTTTTTGGTGTAGAATCAGATATACTTTGCCCACACCAGAGGGTTATTTTGGAGTGATAAAAAACAAAGCCTTGCATTGTTAAGATCAGTTTCTCATGGTTTTCCTCAATGAACTCGAAGGGTAATAAATCAGCTAACAGTTTCTCTGTTACAGAAATGCGCAAACAAAAATATTACCCCTCCCTTGAACCTATATGGAAAATCCTCAAACAATTGCAATCCATACTAGAAAAGGACACAATTCTTATGGAAATCTTCCCAGAACCACCCATCTTAGTCTTCAAACAAGCACCAAACCTCACTAACCTCATGACCAGAAACAAACTTTCTACAGCCCCAAACACACTGAATGGATCCAGACCATACCATGACAACAAATGTAAAACCTCCCAACATATCTCCACCACCCCCACAATTACAACACCCCACAATACAACCATCAGCATTCCTACATCTAACAGCTGCATCTCCAGAAATGTAATATATCTCATTCAATGCACCAAATGCCCTGATGGAAAATACACAGGAGAGACCAAACAACAACTGCGTACCAGAATGAATGCATACTGGAAATCCATCGAAGACAAGAATACCCAAGTACCGGTGGGGGCCCATTTCTCACAAGAAAATCACTTTCTCTCCAATCTCTCAGTCCTGATCCTCAAAGGGAATTTACAGAACACTTTTCACAGACGAGCCTATGAACTTCACTTCATCAACCTCCTGGATTAAAAAAAAACAATGGACTAAATATAGACACTGGATTTATGGCGTATTATAACCTGCCTAACATCTGACTCCGCAGAGTCAGGTACCTCTCCATGATTTACCAGCTACATTCACCGCACCCCCACTTCAATCCTGTCTCTTACCCACTGACTCCTCAATTTACATCTTCACTGACTGGCTTTATGCATGCATACCAGATTCTAGCTTTTTTACTATGCATTCCATCCAGGAAGAGCACACAGCAACTGTAGATGCTTCCTCAGCCTGAGGAAGGGTATTTATACCCAAAAGTTTGCTAAGAAGATTTTTTCCAACTATTTGATTTTGTCTAATAAAAGATATCAGATTTACCAAAAAAACCTTGTCTGCCTTAAATTAACAAAGGCATAAAGTAATTATAATTATAACAATCTGATAAATTAAGCACCTTCAAGCTAACTCTAAACTTAATTAAAACACATTCTATACAAATTATCATTTTTTTGACAAATTTCAAAGTTATAAGTATAGATACAGATTAACCAAAAGAACAATTTCTAACAATTTCTAACATGAAAATGTCACTGTATGGCAACAACATAACCACAGTGAAGTAATTAGAAATGTCATATTCATTTTCTGTCTCTTCATCTGGCATAGAATAAACAAAGCTCCGAGTCCTACATAATTTATAACATTTTGCAATAAAACACCTGAATAATGACACTATATAAAACAATTCCTGATGCTAAACAGAATGATGAACATGTAGCAAGATATCAATCGATACCACATTTCTGAGTGCCCAGCACTGGGGTGAGATACCCTTATGTATAAATCTTCAGTACTATGAAAAGTTTCTTTAGATTCAACTATGATGCTGTTGAATTGTCCCACTACTGAGGGATCAAAGACATTTCCATTACAATACTTTTCCCTGTAGTTACCTACTCAGAAATGTTGCCAAATATTCAGGTCTTTTCATTGTATTTCCATCTGTCTCCCCCTTTCCCCTCTTATTTTACCATGAGTTAGTGAGTACTGAGGAACATTCACTGAAGCACTGAAACTATTTTTGTCCTTTAGCATATATGGGATTTTGAAGATAAATTTATCACTAAAATAAGTTCCTTTGACACTGCTTTTTTTCTTACAATTTTAGATCTTTGAAGCACACTTTCTTTAAGAAGCAACTTTTTGCACTCACTTTTATCATAATGCACTCAAAATGTAGTCATTTCAGTTATGCTTTCTTTTAAAAAAAATGATTACATGCATGATATGTCATTACTGTATTGATCTGCAGTAGCTTCGTCCAGTCATGGGAAACAGTAACTTGGATCTGCTCTTATCTGTCTTCTGCCTCAGGTGACATGCATAGGAGGTTGTTTCTCAGACCATTGTGGTAACATTCCAAAAGGGAAGCTAGCTAAATCTGAATTATTAATGAAATATCACCTTCCAGTTTTTTCTGAAGAATTCCAAATGTATAGGATGCCTATTTCTGAAATACGCATCCTATCCAATGGCAACCCTTTAAGCTAGTGGTTTTCAAATTGTGTTCAATGGAATCCTGGGGTTCCACAAAGAGACTAGGGGTAATGATGGAGCTGGCTGGGAGTGCCTCTATGGTTCACCTGGCCCCATGTCCGTCTTAAGGATAGTGGTAGGGGTTCCAGAAATAGTGGCAGGGGACAGAAATTACATGTAATGGTTCTCTGTATCTTTAGAACCTTGAAAGCCACCACTTTCAGGGCTCCTATCAACACTACATAACAGTTTAGTTCTGGAGAATACCCAACTGAAACTTCAGGGGTGGAGAATTAAGCAAAATATAGTTATCCAACTGGAATACAGCCAAACACTAAGATTAAAACTTTAGCTTTAAGTGTCATTAAAACTTTAAAAGACCTCACATATGAACTGAGCTTCACATCTCAGGGGATAAGCAGCACCTCCAGAAGCAGGGGAAACTTTAGTATCCTCTTTAGATATGTGTTTCATACCATTTCTAAGAAAAAGAACCACATGACAATCAACGAATTGTGACTATGTTCAATTTAGGTGCTCACCCTGTACTGAATTTCTTTGCCTATCACATTAGTACATGTAACCTAGGTGGTATACAGAAGATACCCCCTCTCCAATCGAAGGGATGTCAGCAGATATGTGTATACTGTGGGGAGTGTGGCTGCCTAGCTGTAGGCCAACTTGTAAACAGTATGAGTCCTGGCTTGGTCGTGACATGGTCATGCATGCATACGATGGCTAGAGGTTGGAAATCTCTGGAACACATAAACTTCTGACCTTGATGATGCTATGACCTACTTAGAAGGATTGAGCATGTGCAGATTGGAGCAAGTTATGTAACCACAGAGAGGGAACTTTATGTTAATAAGTTATGATGTGATAATGGATGCGAATGGTCTATGAAAGTGATACTGTTGAGTGGCATTGATTGATTGAGATGTACAAACAGTGATTGGGCCATGAAATGATTGGCAGGTGGTGTAATGTGGCCACTATAAAAACCAATGTGAGGCACCATCTCGGCTCATGCATGCATGCATGCCTGTAGAATGAGTGTCATAACTGGGAGTCTATATGCGACTGGTCTGCACGCGTGCATGGGTGTACACATGCTTTACTAAGTCTGCATCATGACTGGGAATCTGAATTGGTATTTGTTCAGTAACTGTGTGTAGTGTAGAATCTGCTAGAGCATGTTGAAAGTGAGGTATACCTGTGTGACTAAGGAGAGTAAGAGTTGTTCGTGTAGTGTGTTCAGGGATCAACCCAATGGAATTCCCCTCCACCAGTGTTATACTCAGAGACTTAACTGAACTCACCTGCCTCATCCCAACAGGAGGGTAATCTATCACCCACCCTCTTTATGGTGACTCTCTACATGTGAGGAAAAGTTAGAAATCCTCAGGGTGTTAGGGGCTCTGCAGCAGGCCTTTCCACCTGCCAGGCCTAGAGTGCAAGGGATCAGAGTGATCCTGCCTGTATAAGTGATGTGAGCACGCGGTAGGTAGCTAGGGTACCTGAGGCCCAAGGAGGGGTCTCCATATTTATTAGATTTCATTGCACAGTTTTCCTTGGTTATTGGTTTTAGGTACAAAGACTTGGGATGCACATACAGTCATTGTTGGTTTGAATGGTTTGAGCGAGACTCACTGTTGTGTAAATGTCAAGGCAGTTTGAGAGATCAGGCATGGACAGTGTAGCACAACAAGCTGAAACTCCTGCTGTGAACATGGTACAAAAATTTGAAGAGTGGCTAGCGCCACAGCTATGACAAAAGCATGCTTGGTCATTTTTGGCCCAGGAAGTCATGTTCTGGAAAGATACAGACTTATGCGACACAAGGAGTAATGGGCACAAGTTGATGGAAAGGAGGTACAGATTGGACATCCGAAAAAACTACTTCACAGTTAGGGCGGCTAGGAGCTGGAACCAACTTCCAAGGGAGGTGGTGCTGGCCCCTACCCTGGGGATCTTTAAGAAGAGGCTGGATACTTACCTGGCTGGACTCAATTGAGTCCCATTTTTGTTTTTAGGGGTTTGTTTTTTGTTTTTTTTGTTTTTTGGGTTGTTCTCCCGCCCTGGCGGGGGGTTGGGCTAGAAGATCTATTAGGTCCCTTCTGACCCTAAAACTATGAAACTATGAAAATAAGAATTGGCATATGAAAATTTGTGTAACCACTGGGCTACATGGATGGCAGAGAAAAAGCGTGTCAAGAAAGCCCTGCAAGAAACCAATGCTGTTGGGCATGTTTGCTTGTGTGAAGAACTTGTCAGTAAAGGTGAACAAAGAGGTAGTGGCTAAGGAAAGTTTAAGTCAGTTACTGATAACCTTGGAAGCTGATAAGGCCGCAAAGGTTGAGTGCTTGCAAGGCAAGATTAGCGCTTTGCAAGGGAGTGTGCTAAAGGGTATACAGGAAATTGTTAATTTGAAAGATGAATTGAAGGCCACCCAGAAACAGCTACAGTTGGAGGTGAGCAATAGGAAAATGTGGAAGAGAGTGTCTGCTGGGCTGGAAGCAGCATTCAAAGTTATGAGGAAGCAGCACCTCTCAAACATGAGAGATGGAAGCTCTGACCGTGCAACAGAATGAGTGTCATCTTGAGTGTGAGAAGCAGATTAGTGAGTTAAAGGCTCAAATTAGGTCATTGAGTGAGTGTACTAAGGTGGTCAGTAGGCCAATAAGGTACAAGAGTTCTGAGAGCTTGAAGTCTTTGTGCAGCAGCACATATAGTTTTAAGACAGAAACGAATGGTGAGAAGGCATTGAACAGGTCAAGGCAGCCCACTGCCCCACCTGAGGAGCCAGCACTCATGGCTCCAATGCAAGTAAAGGAGGTCTTTTGGACAGATCGACAAGGGGGTCACCAACTAGGATCAATAGAAATGGCTATAGTTCCCTTAATTGCAAAGCAAGTGAGAGCTGTAGGGAAACAGATAGGACTGTTAAAGAAAGAGACTGCCATTGCTTGGTTAGCTCAGTTAGCCATTCTCAGAGAGAATATAAGATATGCAATTTCAGATTTAATTGACATAGTCCAAGAGTGTATAGACAGTTAAAATGTCATGGCTATGTCAATGTACATTAAAAATAAGAGAGCACAAAATGCAGCTGTAATCAAGGATGAAGTGCTAAAGCTATTTTTACCTTCAGAGCCAGTTGTAGTGCTATTTCACAAGGAGCGGCAGGCTCATGGGGAAAGACCAGAAGCTTAGACAGAACGCAAAAAGCTGTTGTTATATCAGCAGCCCTTGCATGGCAAAGGAACAGCTATTGTGATTTTAATGTACCAGATTTTAAACAACCCTTAATTTGCAGGCTTATTCCCCGGTGGAAGCATCATGGGTGCTATGCCAGATGAGATCCTCCACTGGGCCAAGAGAGGCCACAAACTGGATGTGAATAAGAATTTGGATAATAAAAAGGGGGAATCCTCTGTAATCTCTCCCAAGGATACGAGTGCCAAGGAGGAGACCTTAAGACAGCACAGGAGGAACACACAGAGAGCAGTCAAATTTGAAAGCGACAGTACTGAGAGTGACTGGAAGGCCTGGCATGGACATCAAAAAGTGCAAGTATATGCAGGACATAATGCATCAAAGGAGGACACTAAAGTTAGTGATAGAGAGAGAAGTAAACCTGTTAGACAACAGACATGGAGTAATATGATAAAGATGTGAGGGACCCTAGAGCCTCAAAAATTGAATAAAGAGACTCCTTTTGGAAGGAGATGCTAAGCTACACCTCCACAGAGTTAATAAATGGGTTACCAACCTTGAGACTCTTGGAGATGCTTACACAATATAAGCAACAAGCGGGTAAGGCAAAACAGGAGAAAGGTGCAAAGGGATTGCCACCACCACCAGCAATCTACAGCTCTGATTAGGCCAGCCCAGTGATTTCTTCACCCCAGGAACTGGCACCAATTATTTTTGATTCCTGGGGGTGGCCATTGATTTTAGTTAATTTTACAGAACCAGACAGGAAAGTGCTGCAGCAATAGTAGAGATTGCTGGTGGATGCAGGTGCTTCTTTCAGCATAGTGAGTAATGAAATAACACCATTTTCAAATTGAGCACCTAAAAGTGTAAAATTGTTAGAGGGCTTTGAGGGCTCTGAGAAAGTGGTTGGCTTCTCAGACCCCCCAAATTGCCAGAATTTGTATGAAAACGGGCAGGTTTAATTTCAGCTTACTAAACTTGGGTGACATAGGGATAATTGGTATGGATCTGCTGGACAATTGGGATATCATTATTGATTTACTTAATAGAGTAATAAGGTGTGCAGGTGAAGCTGAGGGCTGCCATATTATCCCAGCAAGGCATCGGTGTGCTGCCTTAAAGGCAACAGAAATATTGACCTTTCTCAACTGGAATCATGATGTTAAAGATCTTCCCTATGCCCCCTTGACAGGGCCCTCTAGGCAGCAGGCAAAGGAGCACTTAATGATAAAACACAAGTTAATCAACAAAACAGTGACAGGAATATCTGGCAGTGATGGGACAACAATTGAATATACACGATCAAGTTACATCAAATGAGTCACAAATATGTCCAGATAACCCATACAATGTGTTCAGATATAAAACATCTTATAATCCTCTCCTAATACAACAATAAGGAAGCAGGGTTTACAACAAGAATCCCAAATGTGTAAGGGAACAGACCACAACAATGGCATAGCAGCAGTGCTCAAAGAAAAAATGATACCTGGGGAAGGATCTCATTACCTAACAGAATATCATTACCCTCTCCTAGGTGACACAGCTAGGAGGGGCCCATAACCAGGAAACTACTCTTAACAAACAGGGGCCCTAGATTCCTCTCTATGTCCAAGGGAGAATTGTCCCCGCTTCCTCAGGGGCTTCCCACTGATTGCCTGCAATGGGGGAAGGCCCCTCCTCCCATGTGGGAATCCCCTTCCTGGGTAACTCATGACTCCCAGAAGCTTTTGGAGTGCTGGGTCCATCTCTACCGGTGGTTTGGAGGTGGGGCATCCTCCCTTGCTGAGGTGGTCATCCCTCCAGTTGCCACACGTGGCAGCAAGGCCTGAGCTGCATCATGCAGCCACTGGGGCCTGTCAGCCCTCTCTTGCCCCATGTACCACCCTGTGCACTGAAGGGGTGCCTGCCTCATGCACAGAAGGGGACCCATGCTGACCCATCAGCTCCACTCAGCTCTCAGCCCTGTGCACCACCCTGTGCACTGAAGGGGCTCCTGCCTGGGCCTGGGGCAGGAATGGAAACCCACACTACCTCATACAGCTGTGGTGTCCCATCATCTCTATGGCCCTGTGCACTGATCTGTGCACCAGTAGTCCTGTTCCTGCTTCGTGCAGGGTTGGGGACCCATGCTACCTCATGCAGCCATGGCATCCCATCAGCTTTACAGCCCTGTGCATGCTCCATGAATCAAGGGCCTCGCTCCTGCCTCATGCAGAATTGGGGACCTGCACTGCCTCGTGCAGCTACTGCAGTCCCTTTCAGCTCTACCAGCCCCTTGCACTGATCCATGCATTGTGGGACCTCTACTGCATTCAGATTCTGGGACCTAAGATGCCTTGTGCAATCCCAGGGTTCTGTCAGTTCTCCATCCCTGTGCACTGATCTGTGCAGCAAGGGTTCCTGCTTCGTGCAGGGTTGGGGGCCTGCACTGCCTCATGCACCTATGGTGGTCCCTCCAGCTCCACAGGCTCTGTGCACCTACCCATGCAACAAAGGCTCCTGCCTCATGCAGGGTGGGGGGCCTGTGCTGCCACGGGCATCCGCCAAGGTCCCGTCCACTCCCGGACCCTCCATGCACTGTTCTGTGCACTGGCACCACAGCTGCCTCCACAGCAGGGCTGGGATGCAGCTACTTGCTGCTACCCATTCAGTGGAGGCATCTCCTAGGCACTTTTGGGGCAACTGTTCTGCTCCACTGGTCAGCTATATCAGCGCTTCTCAAGCCCCATCTTCATCATTCCTCACCTAAAGCTGCCTGTGTCCTTGGCACACAGGTTTTTATTCCCTCTGGAGGGTCCGTCCCAGGTTGGGAATGGACCAAGAGAGGACCTGAGAGGGGTTAGATCCCTCTCAGGTCCTCTCTTTTACCTTGCCCCTGGGTCAGGGTGAGGCTGCCTTTCTTTGGTCTTCTCCTGACTGGTGGGGAAGGAAACTGTCCCCACTAATGGAGCCTGAGTCCTTTGGGCTTAAGCTAACAGTCTGGGGCTGCCAGTGAGCTCACCGCCCAGCCTGCCACATATGTAAGGTGGTGTATCTATTGTGATAAAACTGTGTTAAATAAACATATGTATCCGTTTACTGTGTCTTGGTTTTCATTGGCTGCTAAACTATAAAACCAGTGTCATTTTTGCATTAAATCACAGAGGCCATAGAACTACCCTGAATTCATTCAAATTTTAAGTAGAACATTGTTTTTCAAACTGAAGAACACATACCCCTAGGGGTGCGTGGTATTTTGCCAAGGAGTACATGCCGAAATTTTGAAATGACAATGAAGCTTTTGATTGGTCAGCACAGAATAAGTAATGGTATTTCTGAGTGTTGACATTGGTGTCAACATTCTTGCTAAGGAATGAACATGCAAGAATGTGTTTGGTGTAGGGGTGTAAGACATAATATGTCATAGTTTCACGGTACGGTCAGAAGGGACCTAGGTAGATCATCCAGTCTGACCCCCTGCCATGGGCAGGAAAGGATGCTGGGGTCAAACGGCCCCGGCTAAGTGATTGTCTAGCCTCCTTTTGAAGACCCCCAGGGTAGAGGTGAGCACCACTTCCCTTGGAAGTTGATTCCAGCTCCTAGCCACCCTCACTGTGAAATAGTGCCTCCTGATGCCTAGCCTGAATCTACTCTCAGTCAATTTATAGCCATTATTCCTTGTTACTCCTGGTAGTGCTAGGGGGAACAGAGACTCTTCCAATGCCTGCTGGTCTCCCTTGGCCAGTATATAGACAGCCACCAGATAGCCCCTTAGTCTTCTCTTGTGGAGGCTGAATAGGTTCAGGTCCCATAGCCTCTCCTCATATGGCCTACCCTGCTCCCCCGATCATGCGAGTGGCCCTCCTCTGGACCCTCTCGATGCTATCCACATCTCTCCTGAAGTGCGGCGCCCAGAACTGGACACAGTACTCCAACTACTGCCTGACCAATGTCGCACAGAGGGGGAGGATCACCTCCTTGGACCTGCTTGTGATGCATCTATGGATGCATGACAAGGTGCGGTGAGCCTTCCTGACTGTGTCCCCACATTAGCAGCCCATGTTCATCTTGGAATCAATAGTGACTCCAAGATCCTTTTCTGCCTCTGTGCTGACAAGAAGAGAGTTCCCCAGCCTGTAGGTATGCTTCTGGTTCTTCCTCCTGAGGTGCAACACCTTGCACTTGTCCGTATTGAAACCCATCCTATTCTCATCCACCCACCTCTGTAACCTGTCAAGATCTAGTTGTAGCCTGTCCCTCTCTTCTAGCGTGCTCACTTCTCCCCACATCTTAGTGTCCTCTACAAACTTGAACAAGGTGCTTTTCACCCCCTTGTCCAAGTCGCTGATGAAGATGTTGAACAGTGCGGGCCCAAGGACCAAGCCCTGCGGAACCCCACTACCCACTTTCCTCCAGGTCCAATAAGACCCATCCACCACTGTTGAGCCCCAGCTCAAGTCTGGGATCGTGCCCGGTATGCAAAAGCCAATAAAGATACCAGGGATGAAAGTATAAAGATTTATTGCTAGCAATACAAGGTGCAAGCGGAATAATTTCACGTAACAAGCACACAGAGTCTTAATTATGAGCATCTTTTATACAGGAGTATTGGACCTTCATAAGCATTCTTGTTTGCTAATTGGTTATAAGGGAGTGACGCAAGGAGTTCTTTACTGAGCATGTCTCTATACCTGTGTTTTAGCTATGTATCTCATTTCCATACATGTATGTTTCATTAGCATACTTTCTCCCCACCTAGGGGTGTGAATCTTAATATTTAAATCAGCTCTTTGCCCTACTCCACTAATTCTATTTTTGTTTTCAAGTCTCCTTTATCTAAGACTGTCTTCTCCTTATCATTGCAATTGAGCATTAGTTACAGAACAGAGACTTTTGCTTGGGCTATGTGTAGTGGTTTCTAGGTCAAACCTAACATTTTCCCCCTCTGGAGCATTTTTAATTATTTTTATTATAATTGCTCCACTCAATTTGTTTCAACACAAACCTAGTATTCTCAGCTTTCTTCGTTTGTAAAATCATTTGATTCACCTTAGGTCTGAAGATAGATAAGACGACAGGTGAACATTGTATACATAGGATATTTGATTGGTCTTGTTACAAAGGATTCTTCTACCTTGGTTCAATTTGAAGCAATTATTAGTACAATTAACTATTAGGAAACATTCAGAAGCATTAGCTGTTGCCTGAACCCGTACGGAAAACATGTCTCTATTCTTCTCTTTTACAATAGTCCCCCACTTATATATATTCTGATATGTACTTTTCTTCTCTACATTCTTCAGCATAGTATAATTTTGTAAAATTTTTAAAGGGGTTGGTACTGCGATTAAGCATGAGGTAAAAACCAGGTGAGCATTGATCCCTCCCGCTAAGCAGAAGTCCGTTCTATTTAAAATTTCCCGGGCCAGATAAATCCAGACATTTTCCTGAGGGTCAAATTTTTGTTGTAAAAGGGTTTCCCCTCCTATAAGTAGGAGTGGACAGATCAGGGTGCCCCACAATAAAACCTTGAACAATTTCATAATAAGGCTTATAAAACTTAATCAAAGATTGTCAAATTATTCAAAGTTCCTTTCTTTTGAATAGGAATTTCAAGTCTCTTATTGGCTCCACCTTCCACTGTTCTCTGTCTCCGGTCCCGGAGTCTGCAGGGATTCCTTCTTGTTCTGGTCCAGCCACCGGCTTTAGGCGACTGGAATGTATCCAAGTCTTGATTCCTTCGAGCTTTGCGGCCGTCGGGGTCGTTAGAAGTACCCTATATGGGCCTTTCCATCTGGCTCGAAGTGGTTCCTCGTTCCAATCTTTCACAAGGACGTAACTCCCAGGTAATAATCGATTTCCCAGGGCAGGATACTGGTCCTGTGTCTGCAGCACGTCCCGTACCTGCTGATGGATGGAAGACAAAACAGAAACCAAGGACCATACATATTCTCTAATCATTCCCTCTCCTAAAACATGTAACTGTTGTTCAGTACCCATGGGCAGACTCAGAGGGTAAGGCTTACCATACATTATTTCAAACGGGCTTAATCCCAATTTAGAATGTGGTGCGACCCTTACTCGTAACAGGGCCAAGGGTAGGGCCTCTGGCCATTTGAGTCGAGCTTCTTGGCAAATCTTTGCAAGGTGTCTTTTTAAGGTCTGATTCATACGTTCCACCTTTCCACTGGACTGAGGTCTCCAAGGGGTGTGTAAATGCCAGCTGATTCCCAGGAACTCAGAAACCTTCTGAGTAATTTGTGCAATGAAATGTGGGCCATTGTCTGACCCTATTCCTTTTGGAAGTCCGAAGCGAGGTATGATTTCTCGTAGGAGTGTCTTGACTACCTCCCGGGCTTGGGCAGTCCGACATGGGAAGCACTCAACCCAATTAGAGAAAGTGTCCACAAAGACAAGGAGATATTTTATCTCTTGTTGCCGGGGCAACTCAGTAAAATCCACCTGCTATTCTTCTCCTGGCCCATTGCCTATTCTCTGATGTCCTGAAGTTTTTCTTCTCCCTCCTTATGGGTTATTTCTCTGGCAGACCTCACATGTCTCTGATACCTCCTTGGCAGCCTCTCTTAATCCCACTCTAGTTACATAGTAACTGATCCATCTTACCAGGGCCCTGGGTCCGTAGTGGGTACCATGATGAGTGCTCTTTACTACCACATGAACCCAGGCAGCTGGGATGATAATGCGGCCATCCCTTGCTACCAGCCACCCGTGCTCCCCCTTCTTTGCTTGAAACTCTTTTATCAATTGTTTGTCTCTCAGATTTGGCCTTGAAGAATAAACAGCTTCCAATGTTTGCAGGCAGTCATGTACAAGATCTGGTGTGTCAGCCATAGATGGCAGCAGTGTTGCTGGATTTACAGTGCGAAAAATGGCCAATTTTTTT
>NW_005843196.1:133085-158269 GCF_000455745.1 Alligator sinensis
CCGGGACTGTAACTTAGGGGGTAACGGCAGCCCCTGCTGCTCCTGCAGGGTCTGACACAACAATGATCATGCACACAACCCCTCTAACCAACCCTGGGATGGTGGGAGAAGTGGAAGGAATGAGCTGGGCTGCAAAATGTAGCTCAGTCTGTGCATCTGCCTGCCCTTTCAGAGCATGCTGCTGGGAGAGTTGTTGGGCAGGGGAAGAGGAGGTTTCCATCACACGGGCTCCACAGGGGCAGGGGACATGGGGGAAGATGGCAGAAGTAGTCTCCATAGGAGAAGCTGCAGGTGCCACTGAAGCAGCTGGGGTAGGCGCAGGGTGCCAGTTGGGGTTGGAAAGCATTTACCTCTTCACACAGGGAGAGCTTGCCACACACTTCCATTGCTCTCACAACATAGTAGTATGTCTCAGCACATCCTTTGGGTATTACTGGTTTACAGGGTGTATATCTACCCTGCCTTCTTCCTTCCCCACAGCCGTGGGTTTCTGGCTGGCTACATTTTTGTGACTTAAATACAGGTGCACATCCATAATGGGCACATGTACATAGTCATATATGTGCCTAGCCAGTTCAAAGCCTAGTGCTCATACTCAGTCTGCCTGTGCACACTCACCTATCTACATGGCATGGGTCATAGTATCACTACTGGTGTACAAGTTCTACAAATGCCACTTACATTGTTAGAAAGCTGCCATGTCGACTAGCAGAATTCAACCCTGTGTCTTCTTAATTGATAATTTCTTGGCACCCACCTGAAGCTCCATTTCTGTCTACACTAAGGACTGTACAATTATAGAAGTTTGCAGTGATCTGAGTTTGCGTTCCACACCCCTCGAAGTTCCCTTAGAGGTAGGTCTCTTCTGGAAGGCACTTTGAAGGAGGTTGTGGGGGCAGGTGGCTGAGCTCCTCCTCCTGTTGTGCCTCTGCCTGGTAAGGAGGGGGATAAGGCAGGATCCCCACCCTCACCCCAGAATTGGCAGGGGTAGTGCAGTGTGGGATCATTTTGACATGGCAAATGATTCCAGTTATGCTACCTGCCAGCACTGCCAAAAGCAGATGAGCCAGGGCAAGGATGAGAAACACTTCACCACCACAGCAATGCTGCTTCATCTCAGGAGGCAGCACCCCCTTGCCCTTGTTCCTTCTCAGCCTGGCACCAGTGGGAGCATACCCAAAAAGAAGTCCCCCTCTCTCTCCTAAGCCCCCATCCCCAAGAAGCAGAGGCAGGCCACCCTGGACCAGTGGCGGAAAGGCACAGACAAAGGGGAGTGCATTCCCAACGCGAGCGAGATCACCTAGAGCATTGGGGAGATGCTTGCTCTGGATGGCCAGACCTTCTCCTTTGTTGAGCATCCAGGGTTCAGGTGGCTTATGGTGCTCGTGGCCCCATCCTACTGTTGAGCCCCAGCTCAAGTCTGGGATCGTGCCTGGTATGCAAAAGCCAATAAAGATACCAGGGGTGAGAGTATAAAGAAGATTTATTGCTAGCAATACAAGGTGCAAGCGGAATAATTTCACGTAACAAGCACACAGATTCTTAATTATGAGCATCTTTTATACAGGAGTATTGGACCTTCATAAGCATTCTTGTTTGCTAATTGGTTATAAGGGAGTGACGCAAGGAGTTCTTTACTGAGCATGTCTCTATACCTGTGTTTTAGCTATGTATCTCATTTCCATACATGTATGTTTCATTAGCATACTTTCTCCCCACCTAGGGGTGTGAATCTTAATATTTAAATCAGCTCTTTGCCCTACTCCACTAATTCTATTTTTGTTTTCAAGTCTCCTTTATCTAAGACTGTCTTCTCCTTATCATTGCAATTGAGCATTAGTTACAGAACAGAGACTTTTGCTTGGGCTATGTGTAGTGGTTTCTAGGTCAAACCTAACACCACCACTCTCTGGGTGCAGCTCTCTAGCCAATTAGTGACCCATCTGAGTGTGTAGGCATGGACACCACCGTCTCCTAGTTTTTTAATGAGAATGCGGTGAGAGACCATGTTGAAGGTCTTCCTACAGTCCAGAAAGACTATATCCACTGCGACACCTGCATCCAAGGTTTTTGTGACCTGGTCATAGAAGGCCACCAGGTTGGTCTGACAGGACCTGCCTCTAATGAACCCACGGTGATTGCCCCTAAGCATAATCTCCTCTGCTGCTCTCTTGCAGATATGCTCCTGGATAAATTTCTCAAAGAGCTTCCTCAGGACTGAGGGAAGACTAATAGGCCTGTAGTTTCCTGGGTCCTCTTTCCTCCCTTTTTTGAAAATGGGGACCACATTGGCCCTTTTCCAGTTCTCTGGCACCTCACCAGAGCACCACAAGTGCTCGTAAAGCTGTGCCAGGGGTCCCGCAATGACCTCTGCCAATTCCCTCAGCACTCTGGGGTGGAGATCATTAGGACCTGCTGATTTGAACACATCTAGTCCCTCTAGAAGTTCCCTCACTAGGTAGATAAAGGCATACATGGGCAAAAAAAGTTTGAAAACCACCAAAACAAAGCATATCTTTTCAGAGGAAAAATCCATTCTTTTTTTAAAGGGTGCCACTGATAGAGAATACACCTTGGTAAATTGTTCCAGTGGTTAATTATCTTTACCATTAACAATTTGTGACTTACCATTAACTTATTTCTAGCCTGGTTTGTGTATCTTTGTGTTTTAAATCATTCATCCAGCCCTACCAGAGGGCGAGGGCACTTTAGCAGAAAGTATTGTGAATCCTGTTGGGGAAAATCAATCACAGAAATCAGGGGATTGGATCAGATGACCTTGTGAAGTCCTTTCCAGCCCTACTTTCTTATAATCCTTTGATTAAGGGCTAGAAATAAAGCATGTTCAGTTCAGGGGATCTGGCTATAGTATGCTCTTGTGCAAAAGGTCCAATGAATCTAAAATTTAATTTCCTTTTTGATAATTTTCCCATATCTTCTTCATTTCTTAATTTTTTTTCCATCATATTCCACGCTCTTTTCCTCTGTCCCTTAAGGCAACCCTACCCCTTTTTATAGCTAAAAAAGGACCAAGACTTCATGATGTCACTTAAAAAATTTGCTGTCATCAATCTTTTTTACATGGAAGGAATTCATATACTAGAGGGGTATGCAGTAGTACAAACCTTGAAATATATTGAGGACCAATAACTATTTCATTCTAGGTCAATGAAAATAATGCATGGACCAACTTAGAAAATATGATTTCTGTTACTTTCAGTTAGCTTTCATTCTAGGATTTGAGCAAGTTCCAGCTTTGATTAAAGAGTTATTGTAATGTGATAATTTAGCATTCATTGTGATTTATAAATACTGAGACTAGGGACTAAAATACCTCCTATAGAACAATGTGCATTCCATGACTACTTTTAACCTTTAGAAAATTGACAGAGTTGTACTACCTGTAACATAAATTATGCAATGCAGGGGTTCAAGTTACATTAGACCATGTCATTTCAGACTGTCTGGCATATGTAGTAATGTGTACTGGTTTGACATTTGGATTAAAATCAAAAAAGGAGGGGGTTTTTTTGATTTTGTACATTCTTGCTGTACAAAAAGCCCAATGGATAGAGTGAATTACATTCATCCTGTTAGAAAATCTCTCTAATGTGAAGTTGCTTTTCTTTTAAAGTACACTGAAAGCTGCATGCCATTTTCCTTGGTACTTTATAAAAATAGCTTTTCTTTAACCAAGGTAATACTGCCATGCTATCCTGGAACACTCATATATTTTTTAATATTTGATATAAGGCTCTTCCATTAGATGTACTATATCCCCCCCATTTTTAAAACAGATTTCAAATGAGAACACTGGCCCTAAAATCAAAATTAAATATATACATAACTTCAAATTACATGCAGTCCCAAATAGAAACTACAGGATAATAGGGACCAGTCTTTCAGTGGATTTCAAAAAATATTGTGGGAGAGTTGAAGATGTGTCCATATGCATGCATAAATCAAGATTATCTGTCAGCTTCCTACACTATTTGAACTCATGGCTATCTTGTTTATTGTAGCTAAAACATAAAGTAAGGCAGCTCAGAGTTATGCCAGTTCATAGATTCATAGATTGTTAGGGGCTGGAAGGGACCTTATAGATCATCAGGTCCAGTCCCCCTGCATTAGGCAAGAAAAGACAACTGGGGTCAAGTGATCCCAGCAAGGTGACTGTACAGTCTCCTTTTGAAGATTTCTAGGGTAGGTGACTGCACCATCGCTGGAAGTCTTGGGACAAGATGTATCTGTACAAGTGTGTGTATTAATCTTGGGAAGAAAAAAAGATATTCTAACAAGTTCAGCTAAGTTAACCTGTTCCATGTGGTAGATAGGTTGATCCATCCATGCTTCATGTGTGTATTAAGAAAGCTAAATTTTGTTTAAAACAACCTTTCTTTTATCTTCATGGATAGAATTGCTAAGAGATAAGCTAAGCTTTCATTACCCCTGAGTACAGAAATGTGTCTATATAAGACATGTTTGGCCTGTCATGATGGCAGAGAAACTGGAAAAGGAACTACCATTGTCCAGTGGCCACATCCAGATAAGGGCAGATGTTTTGTTCCCTGGAGACAAGTAGCAGTGGTGCACCTTGTGCCACAGCTACTTGTCCCCAGGGAATACCTGTGCCATGAGTGCTTTGGCATGCAGCAAGTTATCCTGGGGGGTGGTAGTACAGGCTGGGGCTCTACTCTATGTGCTGGCCCCAGAAGCCTTACCTGGGGTCCTGGGGGCTTCCCAGGGCTGCAGCAGTGGTGATTCTGCCACATGGAGTCTGGCTGGAAGATGCAGCGCAACTTTGGGCAGCCTGGCTCCACTTTTTAGTGGACAAGCCCTGCCATCCTGAAGCATTGGGGGGTGGAGGGAGTGTTCCCTTGCATTGTGGAGAACACCTGACCATACAATATGTGGCACTGTAGATATTTTTGCAGCGCTACATACTGCATGGCTGTGCTCATCTGGGAGCACCCAGTGTGTTCTATGGGGAAACAGGAGTGAGTAGGAAAAGACATCATGTTGAAAAAATGACACTTAAAACTCACCAGCAAGCTATAAAATACATATAATTAGGAATCTACCGAATTCGGGATGGCTGCCCTTTGATTTTGCAATCCAGGTATGGTGCCTAGTGCCATTTTTGCACTCAAGCGCTATGCCCCTCCCCCGACACCTTTGATTGGTCAAGGGGACCTGGATCTCCCACCCCTTTCCAAAGATTGACAGATGATGGAACTTTTGGGGCCCCTCTGTCAATCAGAGGCATGGGGAGGGGCCACTGGACTTCACGGCAAAAATCCCTCCCCCAGTCCCGCTCCCACGCTCCCAATGCTTCAGGATGGCAGGGCTCCTTTTCTGGTTTTACAGGTCTCTCTTTTTTCCCCCCCTACCTGCTCACTGACAATATTTTGTCTTTTCACAGTCCCTGCACTTTTTTGTGGGGACCAGTCTTTTTCCCAGAGACCAACCAAAGGTATGATTTATGTAAAAATCACAAAATTGTGAATTCAGTAGGTCCCCACAAATAATATGGATATTGCAAGACTAGTTTTACTAGTCTTCAGCTGAAGTCAGTATAAATATGTGAGTGGAACCTGTGACAAACAAAAATAAATAATCTCTGTTTTAAAGATTTAGATGAGGGCTTCAGTAGCTTGAAAATGCTGTGCCTGCAAATAAAGGGAAACTTTTTTAGTGGCCTATTGAAAGATATCATGTTTGGAAATTGTTTCTGTTAGCTTTTTCTCTGGTGACATAATAAACATATCTTTACCAAAAAAAGCCTCTCAAACCACCTTATAGATAGAGAAATTGGAGCCTAACTTGATTTTGTTTGATTATCTTAGAACTGTCAGCAGAAAATAGAATGAGGTATAAATGAAGTGCCTTTGGTTCTTGATGGTACTGTTCCCCCTGGAATAAACAGCTCTATCGATTGACATTTTCACTCTTATCTTAATTTAGCCATCCCTGCTAATGACAGGCTCCCCTACCTGCACCTGATACCTTTCTGAATGCATTTATTCCACACCTTTGTGAAGATCCCTAAGTTGACTGAAACAAATTTCACCAAAACATTTGCAACTAGTCTCCCCCAGACTGCCAGGAAAACCAAAACAAAGTACATAATAACAACGAAAACCCAGCTACTGGACTGCTTTCATATGAACTGCTTTTATAAAAAAGCATTTCTGACAACCTCCATTCTCATGTGTTCCATCAAAGTGTTCAGATGACTATAAAATCCATTAGGTAAATTTGTTAGCAAAACACAGTGAAGACTGGAGACACAGTTCATGTTAACATAATAAGTGCCACACAACTAATCCAGCAAATAGCAGCAAATATGTTTTTAAAAGATACCAGCTACATAATGCAGTGTTTCTATTGCACAAGCTGGCAATGTAGTATCTTTCAGCATATGCAATAAAGTGAAAGGACATTTCATTTGTAACCTTTACTCATTTTTTTTTTCTCAGAAAAAGCTCTGTTTCCCAGAGAGGTTATTTTAAGTGGCTTCTGAAATTGTTGTATATGAATCAGTCATTGGTTTTACATAATCTACAGCAAAGATCTAACCAGCTTGGGCTGCCATGCTGGTCTAGCAACTTGCTGTGAAGAAAAATAGCCAAGAGTCTTTCATTTTTTCAGTGTCTGTAGTATAAAGGTTCAGGCAGACCAATAAAACTGGTGGCATTTGCTTTCACCAGGCTGCACACAAAGAAGTGAATATACCATCATTCGTTCTGAACTCCTAGCTTGTGGGAAGGAAGGAAAAAAGTGTTTTTTTTCTATAGAATAGTCAAATTGTTGAGTCAATTGTGACAAATTGGTGTTGTCATGTTGATTGAAACTCTTTGTTTAAATGGGTATTTCAATTCCCTTGTCTCTTCAAAATAATCCCCTTTGGAGGATATTTGAGTAAGTATCTGACTCAAAAATTACTGAAGGTAATGGAATATTATTATTGATTTCAATGAATTGTGGAAAAGGATTCAGACTTAAAATTCTATTAAGTCCTTATTAAACCGTGTTTTTATTACTCTATGAATGTGAATTGTTGGAATGGAAAGTGCATTATCATATCTATGTATATTCTACTGTTATTCCCTATTGTTCAGCTATCTGTTCCTCCCCTTAAAGAAGTGACATTTTAAAATCTCTATCTTGACTTGCTATCTGTGTATCAGATTAATGAGCCATATGATGCAGGGAAGGTAGTGTATCATTTCATAATCAGTCCATGAAACAGAGAAAAGGAGAAGAATGCAGGAGAAGCACATTCGGAAAATTTATGGTACTGGGCAGTGAACTAGAAATGGGAAGAGAAACTACCCAGTCAAAGACAAGGTGTTAACTCACCTGTAGTAGAATATTATTAGTTATACCCATGAATAGCAAGACAAAAAATGTTACAGGGTACTGCTGATGATTATTTAAAATTATTTAATGCCTACACTGTGTTAGGCAATTGATAGAGCAAGTAAGGTATTTTTTCACATCTCAAAGAGCTTAAAATATTTTATCTACAGTTCAACCCCTTTTTTTCCTCTTTTTTCTACAGTTACAAGTCATAAAAAGGAAGGGGGAGAAAGTACAGTGTGTCCCAAAACAGCTGGTATAAAGACCAGAAAATGGGTATGGTGCAGAGGTTGTACTTCAAGTTATTTGAAGTAACAAGTATCTAACTAAGCTTGTTACATAAAATCATTTATAAAAATAAAGACAAAAAATAAATTAGTCCAAAAAACTAACCAGCCTATCAATCAAACAAAAAACTAATACTACTGAAGGACTGAGACCATGTATAACAAACATATAGAGCATTGGATCAAAAAACAATGAACTATAATGGCTATGTCAGAAATTAGGCCCAAATGATGAATAGAATAATGAGAAGATGTGATATTTCACAGATCATTTATTAATGGGGCCTGTAATATGATGCTGATGCCAGGGAATGGGCAGGCTGAAAGGAGAAAGGGAGGCTTTACCACCCTTTATGATACTTCCGCCATACACTGGGACCTCATCATCCATAGTGACACTAATAGGTTTGTCTTTATTACTGTGAGACTGCTCTGGACTCCTCTACACCTCTTGAGTCTCAGTCCCTGGCAAGCTGGAGGGAAGGCACTGGGGATAAGCCCAGATACCTTGTTAACCTGTTGAGGCTAAATCATGCACACAGACTCAGATGAGTAGGGCATACCTGACACTACAGCTGCCAGGAGCTACTGCTGCACTGGTGTGGAGATGTCCATTGTGACTTTATTAACCTAATCCTAAAACATGATCTCATCAGACTGTACAAGAAAAAGATTCAGATGACATCACCACGTCCCCTGACTTTGGCTTAGTACTGAACACCCCCTTAAAATAGGAAATTGATATTCCTGTCACTACTCCCATCCTTGTCTGTCCTTTACTTTTCCCACCTTATTTCATTTCTTTCTGCCTGTCTCTCTCTCTCTCTCTCTCTCTCTCTTTCTCTCTCTCTGTATCCCTTTGCCTTGTCAAGACTGTATAATTTGCATCACTGCTATGGGCCTGTGATCAGAGAGCCAGGTCTTGGAAGTGTCTGATAGACCTGTATAGGACATGTTATTCTCCAGCAATTAAGCTATATACAAGAATCACCAGCAGAGACAGAAACTATATTATCTCTCTCAGCTGTTTTTTTTTTTTTCCTCTCCCTTTTTGTATACCTTTTATTTTGTTTCATGTTCAAGAAAGGAGGGTCAAATTTTAAGAAAAGCAATAAAAAATGTAGTTCATAACTCTTGTTCCCCTACAAAAACAGTTTATCCCATCTTTAATAGGATAAGATTGTCAACCAGAAGGGTTTTCCTACTGTGGTTGAAGGGAAAGGGCTAAGGGTGAAGTTATACATTACACTTAGATAATATCAAGGGAACTTAAAATGTGACATCTGTATGTTAACTTGTGCTAAGTGCCCTCTGAGCATCTCAAAATTATGCCACTTCAGACATGCGTTAATGCTGAACTGTACTACCTAGCTCACGTTGGGGTAACTTTAGTCAGCTTCATGGAGATAAAATGAACAGTTTGTAGTCCTTGAGCATCCGTACATGCACCTCTCCCAGCTCCTCTGCACCCAGAGAAGGAACAGAACCTAGGGGTGTGTCCAGATAAGTGTGCACATGCAAGTCCCTGGGAACAAATAGCAGTGGTATATAGTCGTGCCACTGCTACTTGTCCACAGGGAATGCCCATGCACACATGCTCTGGTGCATGGTAAGTTGCCCTAGGTGGGGTAGGGGAGACTGAGGCCAGCACCTGGGCTGGGCCCAGAAGCTTTCCCTGGGGTCCTGGGGGTCTCCTGGGACTCTCGCAATGGCAATCTGGGCATACAGAGCCTGGCTGGCACCCAGCGTGTAGCTCTGGCTGGTCAGGCAATATTTTCAGATAACTCATGTTGCTGCCATGTCTACCACCCCACTTTTTTCTGCTGAGTATTTTTTTACACTGGAATCTCCCAGTGGAAAAAAAAAAAAACCAACAACCCTCTGTGCTGCAAATTAGCAGCATGGCAAACACCTGTATTTGTGGCATGTGTGGTTTGTGGTGCCACAGATAGGTCTGTGGCACTGCAAACTGCATGTGCACACCCATCTGGATGTGCCCGATGTGTCCTGGCTCCTAGCCATGCTCCTTCTTGCCAGCCCTCTAGTGGCTCATCAGAGCTGTGCAGGCTAGAAATGGTATTAACTCCTTAATGTGTGACTGTTCACAGCACGTTCTAAAGTTCACAGCAGTTAACATTCCACAGACGTAGTCTGGTCTAAGCTTAACATGTAACTTCATCCTAAGGGATGTCATTAACATGAAAAACTACAAGTTCTATATTTCAGATGCTTAAAGTGATCCCTCCCTTATTTCTCTATACCCTTAATAAAAGGTTACATTATTTTTAATAGTGATTGTTTGCCCTGGTACTAAGCCATGTGTTTATACTCAAAACCCTGAATTCTATGGTACGGAAGAATTGGGATCAGGGTGGTGAGGGAGGAGGGTAGGAGAAAAAGCTAAAGTATCTCCCTGGTATTATCATATTATTCACATTGTAGGTTATTTAGTACTTAAATATTCACAAAGAAGCCAGATCATTAATGCATTTGAAAGTGGCAGTCCTGTTCATTAACTTCTCCTTAAGATTTATGTGGCTATATAATGAATGTGTTAACAATGTTATAAACCATTTGTTAGTGTTGGTACTCCAAAAGCTTTATTTGCAAATATGTTTAATTAATTAGATTGATACAATAATTTTCCCCAGGTTAATAAAATGGCTTAATCTGGCAGTATTTCTTTACTGCCATACCAAAAGGTGTATGTGCCCAGATTTTCTCTTTTAAATACAGGTTTAAAAAATAAAGACACAATTGTTGTCTGGTGATTCTTAAGTTGTTGGGCTTTTTGAGGGGTAAGACTTAAGTCTTCATTGGGTTAATTTCAGTGTCATTATAAGAGCTGTTTTAATCTCATCAAAATATTTGATAAACAAAATAGTGCAATAAATGTAATAATCACCATTATTAGAGCTTGCTTGACTATGAATGTAACAGGCTGCATGATTAACCTGTTATGGCCTTAGTGCTACAAATGTTTACTGCAAATACACATATACTATTTTACAGGAGTGTTCAATAGCTCATGAGAGGCTTACATGCAAGACTGGAAGGGTGAATTTTCAGAAGCATTGACCTATTTCTGCTGAAAAGCAAGGCCAGTGTTTTTGAGACTTGCACCCTAACTAGTGCAGGTTTGCAGTTTTTTATTTGTATGTTTTACTTTTTGTTTTTGTAGAAGCTTTATGCTAGAGCTGGGAAAACAGTTAACAATGAACAGTCTGTTTACTAAAATTAGCCCTTTTTTCTCTTCAGAAGATATCTGAACAGACTACTCGTCTGTCTGCTGTTCAGAATTGTTTTACAGTTTGTGCAAACAAAATTCAGACTATGGTTTGCTCTCAGTGCCTGCTCCTAATATTTGGTATTTCAAATATATCAAATATTGCAAGTATTTAATATTTACAAATAGGTAGTCAATTCATATTATTTACCCCAAATATGCATTAATCTTGAGTAGATCATTTGTATTTCTAATGAAAAGAACCCAAATACCCCAAAAGCACCATTGCTTTAAACAAAAAGAAAAGGAAGACATGATACTATCAAAAGAATTAACAGTCTAAAAAAGGTAAGACATTCTAGTATTGACCCTGGACTTAATTAGGGCTAATTAAGCACCCAGTCAGCAGCTGTCAGTGAGTCCAGGCCAACAAGGGGTGGGTTTTGACCCTGGGTCGGTTAACAAGTTAATCGGGGCATATCTGATCACCACCTAGTTAACCCAGCAATTAGTGAGCTATGATTAATTAAAACTCTCACACAGGATGTAAACTGACATGAATAGAATGGTTTATTAAATCACAACAAACAACAGGTAACTGAACAACACACACACACACACACACACACACACACGGTCCGCACAATGACCCTTATCAATATAACAATATAATTCCTATCTTATGCTAATCCTATCTAAACCTTAATGACTCTAATCAACAACAATATAATTTTCCCTAAAGGATGGGGTAGACTTTATTGAGGGAGAGGGGAAACTTTATTAGGCTCATGTCCTTGTCTCTGGTCTTCATAGCGTGGTCTGCTCCTCAGGCAACTGCTTGGTAGGGCTTACCTTCCCCTTACAAACAAGGACAAGAGTGAGGGAGAAAAGGAATGGGTAATACAATGGGAAGTAGCGGGCCACTGCTTTATGTGATACACATACCCAGAGGGAAAGAAACCCAGGGATCCAACCCTATCTACCTCCAGCAAAGATTCACCGCAACGGAGGTATGAGATTGATGGAGCCTCACAGGTCACAGGAATCCAGCACGGCGTGCCTCCATGGTGCACCATCCAGAAAAACCAGTCACTCTATTCTAACTCTCACTCCATTTTCTCACCCTAGCAACATAATCACCAATTCCCTCACCAAGCAACCATCTCCAATCTCTCAGAGCCTCTCCACACCACAAAACACACACAGACCTCTCAGTCAAGCTCTCAGTCTAGTCACACCTACACCATACACCCACAGTCTCACACACATGCCAACCTGTCAGTCAGAGCCACCTTTTATATGGGTAGTGCACCCCATTCACTCAGGCTCTGCAGCATGTGGGTGTGTGCATGGCACTCTATTCTAGGGCCTTTGCAGTAGCTTCCATCACTCTGCAGAGGGTGGGTTAGGTAGAAGTCATCTGCTGACCTACATAGCCTAGGGTGCCATGATCTAGACCTGAATTTGCTCTCAACACTAGAACATTGCAAGCAAAGGATACTGACAAATACCTTATAACTATATCCAACAACATCTCAACTAGAGCTATTAGAAGTATGATTATCTTAAAAAAAAATGGAAAACTGGATTTTGAAATACATGCTTCTATGTGAACATGTGAAATATGTCAATACATGCTTCTATGTGAAATACATGCTTCTATTCATGTACATTTGCATGCTTTTGTATGGAATATGCTTCCTTAGAGGGGAGGAGGGAAATTCCTTCAAAACTTAAAAATCAAAACCCTAGAATCTTTAGATGTTGGCTGAAAATGGAAGTTTTCAGGGTATTTTTTTCTAATGAAACTTCAGCATTTTAAGGGGGTGGGGGTAGAGAAGAGAGGAACAGCAGGGGATGTGGAACTAAATAGGACCACACCTATCTTTATTATAGAGTTAAATCACTTGGATAATTAACTTTAAAAGTTGTGGAAAAATAAGTCCTTGGAATTTTATGGAAGAGATGAGTCTAGTAAAGCTAATGGAGGTATTTGTGGGGACAGCAAAGAAAAAAAACAAATAGGGGGTGAGAAAAATGAAAAAATCTAGTGTCAATCACAGAATGAAAAATATGTTGGGTAGGAAGGTAGATATATATTAAGGGCCAAAAACAAATAATAAATTATCAAGGATCCCTGAAACAGCAAATGTCCATGAAGGTTTGAGGAAAGAGCTGACTCTATTGATCTAATATAAATAAAAGGAGTTAGCTGAGACATTGGGGTTCTGATCTAATTCCCTTTGAAGTTAATAGAGAAGTTAATGGATGTAACCATTAAAATCTTCAAGATTTGCAAGTATTGTTATTTTAACTTTTGTACTGTGCCTCAGACTGATAAGCGCAACAAAACTGAATCTGAATGAATAACATCAATAGATAATGATAATACTAAATAACCTGATCCAAAGCCCACTGAAGTAATTAAAAGGCTTGCTATTAATTATAATGGGATTAGTATATGCTTACTCGGAAGCAGACCTTCAGACATTCGTCAACGTCTTTACCGAGGCATACGAGAAATTGGGACAGACACTGAAAATTCAGAAGACTAAGGGCCTCCATCAACAAGCTCCTAATGAACAGTCCCCAGCTCTGGTAAGCCAGATCCATGATGAGACTCTGGTGAATGTTGAGTATTTCCTGTACCTTAGATGCCATCTCTCACAGAAGGTTGACATAGATGAAAAAATTCAACATTGCCTCAAATGCAGGTCTGCTTCAGGGATCTGAATACTTTGAAACTTCACTGTACCCGCCTCCGCTCTAGTAGATGTTCTCGCGCCACCTTCGCCCAAGCCCTAGATCTTGTGGGCCCCGGGCTTACGGGTGGACCCCGGGGGCTACCCCTGGTCAAGTCAGGAGGACCCCTGAACTTGCCTGCCACGACTTTGAAAATAACTTCAGTGGGGGGTCCTTCCTTGGGGTAGCTCCTAGAGTTGGTGTGGTCCCCCGCGGGTAGTCTTGGGGCTCCGTCCTCCCCTACACCCCGGCCACTCGCCACCTATAGCTCTGCCTCTTCTTGGCTTCCACGGTGTCCTAGGCCTGTTGCTGTCTTACCCCCAACCTGCCGGGCGTCCGTAAAGGTCCTCGGCTCAATGGGCCGTCTGCCGGGGTCACCAGCCCAGACCTTCTGCCTCGGCTCCTTCTTTAATCTGGCTGCTGGTTTCTTCACTGGCTCTGCTGCTTA
Source organism: Alligator sinensis (assembly GCF_000455745.1). NCBI lineage: Eukaryota > Metazoa > Chordata > Crocodylia > Alligatoridae > Alligator > Alligator sinensis. Next base: position 147,151 of record NW_005843196.1, read on the forward strand.
CGAAGCGGGCGGGGCTCTTTCCTCCCTCCCTGGCTCTGCTGCTCCAGATGCTGCCGGTGCCTCCACCGGCTCTGCTGCTTGCAGCGTAGTCAATTTCACCCCGGCTCTGCTGCTCCCAACGCTACCGGCTCCTTCACTGGCTCTGTCGCTTATAACGCAGCCAGCTCCTTCACCGGTTCTGCCGACAATGTCGGAGCCGGTTCCACTGCCAGCACGGCTGCCAGTTGTGCTGCCAGCTTTCTCGGAGTCCGCTCTGGCTCCACCCCTTGCACTCACTGCAGCTGGGTGCGGCGGCTGATCTGCTCCCCGCAGGAGCTCACTCCCCTCGTCTCTCATCAGCCGCCCCGCTGCCTTGGCTTTTTGTTTCTTCCGGGAGGCGTCCTCCTCCCCCACTGCTCTGCCGCAGCCGGATAAACGCCCGGCTGATCACCCGCGCTGGCGTCCTCGGCGTACGCGCCTCCCCCGGCTCTTCCGGCTCTGCGGGAGGTAAGCATGACTCCTTGCTGCCCTGGGGTTCCTTTGGTGTCCAAGCTCCCCTGGGACATTCATGACAACAACAGGAAATGGAAAAGCAGGAGTGGTAGAAACAGCATGTCATGGACCAAATCAAGAATCCCACACTGACCACCCCAGACAAAAACACATGTCTGAGCAGCAATAGAGTCTGATGATCCTGGATAGGCCTCCTCAGCCACAGGTAAGATAGTCATGGAGACAACCATCCTCAACTGTGATGGATTGCCAAAAAAGAAGAGGGTATTAATTACTTGCAAACACAGTCACTGTGATACAAGAGAAGGATATAACTAGCCTACAAAATTTTGATCTTAATGCCAGACACCTACAAATATCACGGTTGCTTGGACCCCATGATTTAACTCTATTCCACTTGAAACATAAATGTGCTTATGGAGACTGCACCAAAAGGGGCAGGTAGCTTACACTGCACACACAGAATTCTGGCTAAGATGAATGGGAATTCTGTCTGTGTATAGACTGCCAGATCAAGTCCCTAATCTATATATTTGACCTCTAATGTGATCATTAAATAATACCAAAGCATTAAGCCCTAAATTTTAATGCATACACTGATTTGCTCATGGATTTTTATCACTTAGAACATTAAGAAGTGAAAGGATAATTCATCTTGAAGGACAAAGCATATGTCTTTTAACCAAGTGTTATCTTGGGACAAAAAAGACTTACTAACAGATGGATTTGTTCATTGTGCACTAAATCTAAAAGGTATTGAGCCACATGATATGGACTCTTCTACATGTGTGAACTTATCTCAAGGTCACATGTGAATAATAAGAATTTATCTCTCACTATCCTGTTCTGAAAAATTAATACAGTTGATAGTAGAGAACTATTCTAATTTAAAAATAAACATTCTTAAAAATCTTAAAAATTAGGTAGACTTAATTACTTAAGTATGATCCTACTCCATCCTGCTGAAATCCCCCAAATAGTGTTAACATCCCTATTTTTGAAACTTTCTTTACCTTAGCTTCAAAGTTAAGTTAAGAAATGCAATAAGAAAGACAAAGACCCATCCACTTTTTGTGTTAAGTGTTTTCTAGTACTTAAGCCAGGTAGAATACAATGTTATGTGGGCACTAAATAGGTGGATAGGATGTAATCAAAAGGATTGTGGGCAGTTAGATGCTGAAGTCTTATTTAAATCATTAAGTCTTGAGGGCTGTATCCACACAAGTGTGGAAGTTTGTTTCCCTGGGGACAAGAAGCAGCAGCACACATGTCCCTGGGGAATATATGTGCCACGCACCCTCTGTAGCATAGCAGATTACCCCAGGTGGGGTAGGGGAGGCTGGGACCAGCACTGGGCTGGTCCCAGCAGCCTTACCTGCAGCCAGAGCGATCCTGCCACTCAGAGTCTGGCAGGCAGCTGGAATGTGGCTCCAGCTGGCCAGGCTCCAGATTTGGGTGGTACATGCTTCCCTTGCATATGCTACCCCACTGTTTTGTGTATGCAGTGTGGAGAACATACGTGCATTTAAGCACAACTAAATGTAATGCACATTAAGCTAAGGTGCATTAAGAGATTTTTAGCAGGTGTCTACGTATGCAGAGGCTTGGCACTAAAGTTAATGCACTTGGCACTTAAGTTAGTGCCAAATTCCTGCAGCCCTGCCATGTTCCCTTTGTGTCTCGGCAGACCTGACACTAAAGTTAGTGTCAGGTCATGTTGACATGTTTTTTAATGCACTTTAACTAACTGTGCTTAAATCTGATACCCACATTTGCAGGTGTCAAATTTAGGTGTGATTAGCCTAATTTTACTGTTGTTAATATGCATTAAGGGCACACACACGTAGCCATGCACCTGTAATGTACATTAAATTAGGATAATTCGTGTTAACGTGTCTTGTGTAGACACATTCAAAGTGTGGTGTGTGGCACTGCAGATGTGTCTGTGGTGAGTGACACATACCACATGGCTACACTCATCTGGATGCAGCCAAGGGGTATATCTTCACATACACTTTACTGTGGAGCTGACTAATTACCTCTGCAGTAAAGCATCACCTGTATTAGGGTGCAATAAATTAATTAACTCTGCTGTAGGATAGTAACTGTTCAGGACAAGTACTATTCTAAAGTGGTGTAGTTACATGCACTGAAACGCATGCATAGATGTTGACTGGGGCTGCTGGCTAGCCGCAGCTGGCTGCCTGCTGGCTACCCCAGCACTGTGGCATCCTCACACTCGCCAAGCCCCTCCACAGCACACTCAGCAAGGGTGCAGCATCCTTGGGCTGGCAGGCTGACCTCCCAGGCCCTCTGCAATCCTGGGGCTGTTCTGCCCTGGCTCAATGTGCTGCAGTCTCAAACGCACATGTAAATACTGTGCCCAGGAGAAATAAACTCCAGCATAAACTGTACCAGTGTTTATTGCTACATGCTAATTGCACGTGTAGATGTACCTTTATGCATCTACATAGCAATTTCTGAGTCACCTAAGTGGCATTTTTGCTACTTAGGTGTAGGTTACAATTTTATTGCCCCCAAAGAGTATTGTGTAAGCACGTGCACATAGATTTGAAATGCAGAGTTAACTGTGTACTGTCAGCTATCTTATGTGGCAAGTACCTTAGCATAAGTTCTAGAAAAAGTAGTAGAGTAGTCTGTCCTGTTCAGCCCAGGAAGCTGGAGAATTAGATTACAGTGATACTTTTGAGGCATAGCCACTGTTCCTTGCATTTGGTAAAATAGATAAAGAATAGTGTAGAGGAATCATGCCGGAAACTACTCTAGGGAAGGGACTGTATAAAGCCTAATCTGTGATTAAAAGACCACTATGCTGGGTAATTAGAGACAGATTCAAAAATTTCTCTGGGCAAGTGGGAGGTGTGTATGATCCTAACATGCCTCTCTCTTCCATCACTAAACTCACACCAGGCTTGTCCACAACTTCCACTCCTTTAGCAGAACACTACAAGAACACATTATTACCAGGTGGACTTCCTTTACTACTCTTTTTATTTTTTAAGTAGTTCACTTCTATCTTCTAGCTAAACAAGTGCTTCTGCAATCTCATGTATAGTTCAATTGTGTACGTTGCCTATAGTATCAGATCAGATCTGGCTGCCCTTTCATAAAGTTCAGCCACATCCGCTTACTTAGAAATAATAATAATTTTTAAAATGCCCACAGCTCCTGTTTCCTTTTTGCTATCTTTATTCAAATCTTGAGACATTGACCCATTCTCCCTGGTGTCTCTAGCCTTATTGAACACATCATTTGTAATCACTGCTTGGAGTTTATTTCCTCCAGTTATATCCTATACTCTGTCTTCTGGTGTTGAACACACAATCTATAATGACCTCTTCCAAGTCAGATCATAGAATCAGTATTGCATTCTCATTCTCCTTGACCTGTCAGCTACCATAAACATCATCATCATCATCATCTTCAAATTTGGTCTTTCTCTGGCTTCTCTGACTCTACAGTTTTTTGGCTGTCCTCCTACCACCCTGATTTCTCCCTCAGATAGTTCTTTGGATGATCCCCCTTGTTTTCTCCCAGCTTACTGACTGAGTTCCACTGGACTCTGCCTTGCATTGACTTTTCCTGTTATGTACAGTTTATCTTAACTCACTTATCCTACCTGCAAATCCACACTCAACTATCTATGTTGATGACTCAGATATACCCCTCTGGTTCCTTTCTGTTCAAATTAAAATCTCAGGCTTTCTCTTTGATCTACCTTTATGAATGTCTTACCATCAGCTCAAGCTCAACATGACTAAAACAGGGATCTTCATCTCAACCCACCCTCTGCAGCAGAGACCTCCCTACTATCTCCTTTCTCAAGCACTGTGAACAATAGTATCATGTATCATCCAGGGATTTAACCTAAGCATCATCTTGCATTCGACATTTTGACATCATGGCATAGTAAGTCTTGCAATTATTTTCAATATAAAAACTCCAAGATATGTCCTGTTGTATTCCACCACACAACTTAGCTCTTCCCTTCCCACATCCTTTTATTCACCACTGGAAAGAAAATCTTCTTTGCCCTAATATCTGAAAAAAAGCTTGAAAAAAGCTAGGCCTCTGCTGTACTGAGCCAAATGCCTATCATTTTGATTAAGACTGCCTCACTGCTCCCTTGTATTCCTCCTATCTGCATCAGTTCATTGACTTTTATTTTCTACTTAGATTTTACACTATTTGGTCCACTTAGGCCATTTCTACACAGCACAATAAGCTCATTCAGAGATACCTCAGGTCCTGGAAGCAATATAGCCACACTGGAGGGGCCCTCCACCCTGAAAGAGATATTCTGCTTCTCAGAGATTCAGAGTTAGCTTAGTTATCTCTGCATGGGCCACATTGTACCATGCAGACATACCTTCACTGTCTTTTTGTTCTGTGTTTGTACAGTGCCTAAGCTAAGCACAGTAGTGCCCAGTCTTTGTCAAGGCTCCTAAGGAGTACAGTATTGCAAATAATAAATAAAACCACAGAACAAAAGAAGAGCCTTAATTTGCAACATCTAACACTGCAAAAAATAGCTCTTCCTTTTTATTTGTAAGATGAGCAATCTTATTTTTCAAGTACTTGAAAGGAAGAAGCATAAAGCAAAACACAACCACATAAAGCAGGAAATATTTCCAGGATAATTTTTGGAGCTAAATTTTTCAGTGACTTGACTAAAAGTACAAAGAGATAGTGGTATACCCATGTATACCACTAAATATTGTGTGAAAGAAACACTTCTATTATTAATCTCTTAATAAAGATATACCCATAATTAATATGTTCCAAATAGTTAATATAAAGCTTTCTCTAAAGAGGCCACTCTGTCAATACCTATTTTTTCTCGAATTTACATTCAACTCTTTTATAGAATAATGTAACACATTCACTCAAGAAGAGAGGAATATTATTTTCTGAGTCATGGGAGTAAGAAGGTTATAAATTGTGAATAATTTGAGAACAAAATAAGAAAGGAGGATCAAATGAGAGAGTTTGGGAAATAAGATATGAAATAAGATGGAAGAAGGGGAGAGGAAAAGATCTAGGATACCTGCCAATAGGAAAGGTATCAATTTTATAAGACTTTAAGAATGAATCATGAATTACAGAGTGCAGTATTGTGCTTATTGAACATAGCTTCAATCCAAAATCTGGGAAAGGCTATTAAATAGCAAATCTTATAAATACAGAAGATTAAAAAAAGATAGGCACTGGAGGAACATGTTTGTGCATTTGACATTTATCTGAATATATGTTACATATATATATATATATATGTTTTGATTTTCAATTCACATTACTCTATGTATATATATGCATATGTAAATGTATGTATATATGTGCAAGTATATGTATGTATGTATCTGTGTGTGTGTGTACACATATATATACACATAGATTAATGTGAATTGAAAATCAAAACATATATATATATGTAACATATATTCAGATAAATGTCAAATGCACAAACATGTTCCTCCAGTGCCTATATTTTTTTAATCTTCTGTATTTATAAGATTTGCTATTTAATAGCCTTTCCCAGATTTTGGATTGAAGCTATGTTCAATAAGCACAATACTGCATATATATATATAACAATTCTCTCTTCCTGGGCCATACTCTGCCACATAATGTTTATACCATGCCTAAGCTAAGCATAATAGTATGTTAAATACATACACTCATAGAACAGAATCAGAAGTGCACCTGGTGGAAAATGTAACCTAAAATGAAAAATAAACCTAAAAGGCTAGGGGGAGGAAGGGAGGCTTCAGATAGAAAAATAACATTTTAAGATATACTTTGGTTCATTTGAACCTACTTATCTCCTAAATTCACACGGAAACAAGTAGAAAAGTAGGAAAATGAACATAGATTTGTGACCTTAACCAGAACCTTAGATAGTATTACTCCTGTGGTGTTTGAAATGGAGTTCTCATACTGAATTTTCTAGCTTCTATCCCTCTCTACAGTTAACTAAAATTCATAGAAGGCCATTAATCTTTTTTTCCCAAACAACATAGTTGTGTGGCTTATGACTTTTGACTTTTAGCAAATTCTTGTTTAGAGAATAATCCATCTACTTTTGCTAAGAGTTTAAAAAATGATATTTTACCATGTTTAGAGCTATAGATTATTTTATTTCATAAAACCCTCATATGTTTCTAGTAGGGCATTTTCAGGTGCTCAAAAATGAGCACCAATGCTAGACTGTCTCAAATGGTATCATTTGACATACTTGTGAGTCTCATTAGTCATACGATGATTCACTTTGTTTTTAAGAACATGATATTTTAATAGCAAAAATACAGAAAAAATGATTTGCACCATTTGCTTTGTGATAGGTTGTTGGAGAAAGCCATTAATTTAGAATGTAACATCAATAGGAGAGATTATATTTTAAAATAATAAATGAGTTTAAGATTCAAACTAGTCTCAGGACAATATTCTTCAGTAACACTCATTAAGGATCTTTAATATGGAGCTTCAGTGAGACATTCGCCAGAGATTTGAACATTTAAATGCTTATTTTTTCTTAGAGATTTCTCCATTGACATTAATTAAGCTCTCCCTTGACTCAGAAACTTTGGAGCATTATTAAAAGAGCATGCTGGCCAGATGGAGTTTTCCATGCTCTTTGAATTTTAACCCCCTGTATACTCTATCAAGTATGCATTTAATGGCCACGCATTCTCCACATATAATAGATGAATTAAATAGAACACAAATATGTTGGGACGAATTTTCAAAAGCCTTTAAGGAAATTAGATACAAACTCTCACTGATTTTTAACAGTGAGGTTCCTTTTTCAAAGTTTTTTCCTTTCAATTTTCAACAGAAGATTCCTTAAACTCTTTCAAAGTATCTATGAGGCCTGAATTAAGTATATTTAAGGGAAAAATAGAGTTATATAATATCAGTAGAGGAATAGCTCAATAGAAAACTAAAAACAAATTTATATTTACACCTATAAATCAGTATTGTTTATAGCAAACATTTAAAATCAGATTTTCCTTCTAATTCCTGTCTCAGTCTGAACTCTGATGTTTTGGAAAGATATGAAACCAAAAACCAAACATATACAAGATGTTAAATAAATAATTTAAATAAGAAAATTCCATTTTGCTTATGTGTTCCTATGAAAACAAAAGCAATGAATTTTAAGTGACAAACTACATTTCCTCTTTGTCCTTAGTTATTTTCAACCTTAGAACATTTTCAGCTGTTCCCCAACACCGCTCCGTCTGCAGATTAAAGGTTCTGTAATACTAAAAAATACTTTGTTACCCAGTGAGAGAAGCAAGCAGTGGATTTCCTCCTAATATTAATATCAAGTCCATATTGTATAATCTATGAAGAGAAAGGAAAGAGAGGCTTTTCAATGAAGATAAGGACTGCATTACAAAAGCTGATTTACCCTACAGAGCTCACAGTGAGATAATGGTGGGCAGAAAAGCTGGTCAGAAAGTAGGGTTTTCTGTATATAATTACACCTTTTATTCAAAACCACCAAAATATGAACTTTTAAACAAAAGCTAAACATTTGCATTGTGAAAAATTAAAAACAAACCATTTCAGTTTGACAAACTTAATTTAAATGTTTAATTTTGTCTCAAAAAGACAAACACCTTTTTCAGTATTTCATAGGATGACCGCTTCACTGATGATGAAATACAGTAGGTCAGGAAGAAGATAACCATGGAAAACATAACGTGGACAGGTATCCTAAAATGCAGGGGGAAACAGACACTTAAACCAAAATTCCTATAAAGTATTGACACAGCCCAGGAGGAGGTCATTTCATGTCTTGCTTAGACAATATAAAGTGGTTTGGAACATGATGAGATGCTTCTATTGGTAACATCAGAATAGAATGTTCCCACATTTGCAAAATGAAATATTCAGGTTGGATCTGGGGGAAAAAATGGCTTATGGGTATTTTATTTTTCCACCTACCCAGTGTACACACATCAGGATACGTTTCTAGGATACATAAAGCATGTATACCTAACAGACCCAAAATAACTCAATTTATTTTATATTCAACTCCTTACTGCAATTTCAGTTACAACTTGGTTCTTACAGATTGTAATCACTATAAGAATACGTTTGTGGTGTGTGGCGGGAAAAAATGACTATTCTTCCTAAAGTCCTGCATAATAGGGATTCCAGGACATTGACATATTTAGTTGAGACTCTTCCAGATCAAATATAAGAGGATAAGGAATTTCCCCTGCTCGTAAGGGAAAATAAAATTCTTCCTCACTGCTATTGGTGACCAGCAATAGCTCAGAGCATGATGCCTTCTCCACTACAATCACTACCTTTATAGAGATATAAAGATATACAAGTGGTCCCTCCTCAACAAAGGAACCATATGGCTCCATCTGAAACACATTTTATTGAGCCAGATTCCCCATCCTTCCATATTATCTCTTCCATAAAAATAGTTAGTTCAGTCTTAAAGAGATGTTGATTTTCTTACCCCAACTTCTTTGCTTGGAAGACCATTTCAAATCCTTGCTCCTCTGATATTTACAAATCTTTAATTCACTATTTAAATTTATCCACAGACAATTTCCAGACATTCGATCTTGTTTAGTGTTGTTTTTCAGCCTAAAAAGCCCTTAACTTTCCTAATATTCATTCCATGGTTGTATTTGTAAAGACTGATCATATGCTGTCTCCATCTCTGTTTTAATAAATTTAACGAATGCAGCTCCTTTATCTTCTTTCGTAAGAAAAAGTCTCTGTTCCTTTTACCAGCTGAATGGGCCTCCTTTGAATTTCAATTTAAGTTCATCCCTTGCAGACTGGTGACTGAAACTACATATCCATGTCTTTTACAATGAAATTAGTATTACATATACCCAACCTAAGCTACCATATATTTTCATTAGCCTTTTTTCATAGTGCATCACACCAGTTATTCATGGTCAGCCAATGATCAGCTAATAATCCCAGGCTCCTGTCTTCCTTAGGTGTCTTATGACCATGCATTTCCATTTTATAGCTGATATCCTTCTTATGGCTACATTATGCCCCTCTTGTGTTTTCTTTACTACTGGATGGCTTTGTCTTCTAAACTCCTGGATGTGAAATGTTGGCACTGTTGCAGTGTTACTTGGATGGAGTGGACGTGTTTAAGTTGGCAGGCCTGGATAAGCTGCATCCGAGAGTACTGAAGGAATTGGCTGGTGTCATAGCAGAACCACTGGCATGGCTGTTTGAGTGCTCGTGGCACTCGGGTCAGGTCCCAGAGGACTGGAAAAGGGCCAATGTGGTCCCTATTTTCAAGAAGGGGAGGAAGGAGGATCCAAGTAATTATAGGCCAGTCTGTCTCACGTCCATCCTTCGAAGAGTCTTTGAAAAGATTATTAAGGATCATATTTGTGAGAGTCCAGCAAGAAAAATAATGCAGGAGGGCAACCAGCATGGATTCATAGCAGGTAGATTATGCCTGATTAATATGGTTTCATTTTATGACTAGATCACGAAATACTTTGATGCAAGAGTAGAAGTGGATGTCGTTTTCCTGGATTTGAGGAAGGCCTTTCATACGGTATCTCATTCTATTCTCATAAATAAATTAAGAGGCTGTTACTTAGCTGTTTATGTGGTCCAGTGGGTGGCAAATTGGCTTGGGGGTCACACCCAGAGAGTGGTAGTAGACTGATTGGTATTGACCTGGAAGGAGGTGGGCAGTGGGGTCCCGCAGGTCTCAGTCCTTGGACTTGTACTCTTCAATATCTTCATCGGTGACTTGGATGTGGATGTGATGTGTACTCTATCCAAGTTTGCAGATGATACTAAATTGTAGGGTGACATGAACACTCCACTGGGTAGGAAGCGATTGCAGGTGGACCTGGACAGGTTGAAAAAGTGGGGAGAACACAATAGAATGCAGTACAACAAGGATAAGAGTGCTGCACCTAGGGCACAAAAATATCCAGGGCACCTACTGGCTAAGACGTGACCCTCTCAAGAGCACAGAAGTGGAAAGGGATCTCGGAATTGTAGTGGACTCCAAGATGAACATGAGTCATCAGTGTGATGAAATCATCAGGAAAGCTAACTGCACTTTGTCATGCATCAGCAGATGCATGACAAATAGAACTAAGGAGGTGATACTTCGCCTTTATGAGGCATTGGTCAGACCACAGTTGGAGTACTGCATCCAGTTTTGGTCACCGTACTTTAAGAAGGGTGCAGATAGCTTCAAGAGGGACCAGAGGAGGGCCACTTGTATGGTTAAGGATTTATAGGCCAAGCCCTATAAGGAGAGACTAAGGGCCCTGGACCTCTTCAGCCTCCGCAAGATAAGGCTGAGAGGTGATCTTGTGGCTGCCTACAAATTCATTAGTGGGGACGCAGCAAGGTACTTGAGATGCTCTGTTCACCAGGGTGCCTCTTGGGATAAACAAGGAACAATGGTCACAAACTGACAGAGAGCAGATTTAGGCTAGATGTCAGGAAAAACTTCTTCATAGTGAAGGCGGCCAAAATTTGGAATGGGCTTCCAAGGGAGGTGATGTTGTCCCCTACCTTGGGGGTCTTAAAAAGAAGGCTGGATAGGCATTTGGTTGGGGTCATGTGACCCCAGCACTCT
>NW_005843196.1:158300-163092 GCF_000455745.1 Alligator sinensis
TTTCCTGCCCAGGCAGGGGGTTGGACTTGATGATCTGTTGAGGTCCCTTCCAACCCTAGCGTCTATGAATCTATAAAATTTTGGCTTATCCAAGACAAAGTCAGCTAGGAAAAAGAAAGAGAGGAATTCTACCCCTCCCCCATACCAACTTTAGCCTGCAACAATACAGTTTGCAAACTGTGGTTTTATAGAATTTTTCAAAATGCATATATTTCTCTATTATGCAGCTCTTTCTACTAGTGATGGAAGTGTATAGGCATATACAAATGATATATGCACACACAGATTTATACATTTAGATATACACATATACCTGTATACACACACATGCTGCAAACTCTCTGGCAGACACCACAGGTGGTGGCTAAAGGGAGGGTTGGACCTCAGATTTCTCAGTCTTGTTTCCTTTTTTTTCCATTTCTGGCATTTTTCTTCCTCCAAGGTGAAAAGGTTTTCTGAAAAAGAAAGATGTATCTTCTCTCACAAGGCATTTCCATGTAGCCCTGTCTTTGGCTAGTGTTTTCCCAATGTGATGTTAATGCCACACTTCTTAATATTTGTCTTGAGTGTCTCCTTGAAGCGTTTCCTTTGGCCCCATGTGTCCTTTGCCTTTGTCTGGGTTGGGAGCATAGAAGTTGTTTTGGTATATGTACATCAGGACTACTCACACAACACCCTGTTCACTGCAACTTATGTGGAACAACCAACACTTCCATACTGGTGGTGTAAGTGTCAGTGAGGACACTGGTATTTGTGTGATGATCCTTTCACTTTATATCAAAGATATTTTGGACTTTGTTCAAGTCCTGATATCATGAACATTGAACATATGATGATTCAGTGTTCCAAAGGGAGAGTGGGCACACTGGATCCTATACTAGATCTCCTCAATGGTGTTGACCACCTTTGAAAGGTAGCTGCCAAGGTATGCAAAGCTTTCAACACTCTCCAGCTCCTGTCCATTGATGAGGATCTTTGTTGGGGGGGGGGAGGGGGAGGAGAGATGTTGATTGGCCCAGACCAGGTTGGTGGAACACCTTTATTTTTCCAATGTTAAGGGTCTGGTCCAGGCACTGGTATGCTGGAGAGAAGCAGTCATGGGCTGTTTGTAGGTCCTCCTTAGTATGTGCAATGACAGCACAACCATTGGCATGCTGAAGTTCCAAAACTGAGGCCAAAATAACTTTGGGTGTCTTTGTACATGCTTTTGGGTGTTTTGGGAGGTCTTAATTAGAGAGGCTCTCCTGAGTTGCTGTAATTAAAACACCTGCAGCAACTTGTGTATCCAATATCCCACACTTCAAAGTGTTGAAGCTTGTGTATTCAGCATCCCACACTTCCCATCCATGCATACTTTATGCCAATGCCATGTGGCAGATGGTCATGGATGAGCATCTTGATGACCACAAGAAAGATGGAAAACAAAACTGGAGTGATCACAAAGCCCTGCTTCATGCTAATTCAAATGGGAAAGGGCTTCATCCACTGCATAGGATGGAGGCAGTCATCTGGACATGAAGGAGTCTTAGGATGGTGATAAATTACCCTGGGCAGCCAAACTTTGATAAAATCTTCCATAAGCCTTCACAGTTAATAAAGTCAAAGTCAAAGGTTTTGGTCAAATCAATAAAAGCCATATACATTTCCTGGTGCTGCTCTTGGCATTTTCCCTGGATCTGCTGGGCTGCAAAAATCATGCCCATGGTGCTTTTCAGTAGTCTGAAGCCACACTGTGACTTGGGAAGGATTTTCTCACAAGAGGGAGCAGTCAGTTCAGCAAAATTTGATCAAGGATCTTCCCTACAATGGAGAGGAAGGAATACCTTGATTGTTTCCACAATCAGGCTCATCTTCCTTTTTAAAATTAATGACAATATTGGCATTCTTTAGGTCAGTGGGAATTTCCTCAGTGTTCCAGATTTTGAGAAACTGTGTATAGAGCTTGTTAGTTTAGAGTTTCCAGACCAAGTTTGAAGACAGAGTTTCATATACATGTCATATACATATTATATAAGCGCGCACAGATTTATACATCTAGGGTGCGGACAGATGTGGTGGGCAAAGAGGGGGAAGCAGCACTATACCAGAAGAGGAGTCACATCAGTTTGACTTGGCTCCCCAGCATCTGTATAGATAGTGTGCTTCAGTGGGGCTTTTTGGCACTTCTATCGAATAACAAATTCAGTAATAATTATTTGTCATCCTTATAGTCTAAAAGGCTTGAACATTATGAAAAAGATATGGTATAGAACTGTATCTGAACCTTTAAGATATATTGGCTTTTAATGTCTAAAGAAAGGTTTCTTTTTTCCCTATTTTCCGCATGTCTCCCCAGTTTATCTATGCAGACAAGCCTCTTTATGAGAAACAGAGCAGTTTCTGCAAAATTTTCCATCCCATAGGTTTGTTGTTATGCCCAAGAACTGTTTGTTTCTGAAAGATATATTTCTCTTCTTCTCAAAGAAATTGCTTTTCCAATTACAAAAAACCCCAAAACAAACAAACAAACAAAAACTTTTAAAATTAGGCACCTAAATCTGTAATTTAGTTTCTAAATGAGTAATCTACTAATATCAGAAACATTAGAACATAGCATATTTCATTAACTTTTACAAAATTATCATGTTCAAAAGTCAGATGACTTTTTCCACAGCTACATTTTCAGGTGGTGTTACTGGTTGGTTACCTTTAAACAATCATAAAAGACTCTTAAAACAGGAGCCAGGAAGAGGCATTTTTAGGTCTTGCCTTAGTATGTACAACAACAGCACAATCAATTGGTGCATTGAAGTTCCACAATCGAGGCCAACGTAACTTTAATTTTGGCACGGAAACAGGAAAGATTGAAACGGTTCCCATCCATCCTGTATTTGATGCCAATGCCATGTGGAAGATTGTCATGGATGAGCTTCTTGATGACTGTAAGAAAGATGGAAAACAAAACTGGTGCAATCACATAGCCTTGCTTGATGCCAATTTGAATGGGAAAAGACTCTGTAGCAGAGTCACTGAATGAAGGAGTCTTGGGATGATGTGAATTTCCCCGGGCAGTCAATCTTTAATAAGATGTTTCATAGACATTCACAGTTAACAATTGAAGGCTTTAGTCAAATCAATAAAGTCCATATACAGTTTCTGGTGTTGTTCTCAGCATTTTCTTCTAGATCTGCTGGGCCACAAAAATCATGTTCATGGTGCCTTTCGATGGTCTGAAGCCACATTGAGCCTCAGGAAGGATTCAAGTGAGGATCTTCCCAGAGATGACATTTAAAGGCACTTAAAACAGGAACATTCACCCATGAAAGGATGTTAACTCATGCTATTACCTTCTAAATGTTTTAAAATGATGCCACTTCAGATGAGGGTTATCTTTGATATATTTTATTCAGGTCATTCCAGGGTATTGTTAGTCTGTTCTGGGAGAGAGAAAACATTTTCTTTTCATTCCTTTAGCATCCAGGAGGCACCATTCCCAGGCCTTCTCACACCTTTGCTTCATAGGCAAACAAACTCAACCCTTCTGAACTCTACCTCATGTAGTGTGAAGGGATTTGCTGGCCCCAAGCTCCAGGGTTGCAATCGTGACCACTCTGAGCATACAGGTGTAGCTCACCAGTTTGCTACCTGCTCTAGCACCCAAGTGCAAACAGCAACAGCAACAGCAATCCTACTACCTACCTTCATGAAGAGAACAAGGCAAAGAATGGAAACCATTCTAAGGTGGGTCTCAGCCCTGACCTGACGTGACATGCATGCAGTAAACCTACTGTCTTGCAGCTCCACTCTGGTGTGAGTAGTAATGCAACCCCTGCCCCTGACCCCCTTGAATCCAAATCCAAATTCAGTGAGACACATATGAGATTTTAGTCATGTATTTCTTTTTCCTTTCTTTCTGTGTACTTCTTTTTACTGCTTTCCCCTGCTTCTTCACCATTTTGTTTTTGTTCCCCTCCCCCACCCCCCAAGACTTTTCCTTTCCCTCCTGTGGCTTCAGCTTGTTCCTGGTTCCTGGTGACAGTGCTTCCCCCGGTGGTCAGAAGGCTACTGCCTTAACCTGATTCTAGGTCGCCTCCCCCCTGCTTTCTCCTGCCACACCTTGATGTCATTGTTAAATTGTGAAAGAAAAGTTAGCTTTTAGTCCTATAACTAGTTCTTATCCTTCCTTTGCCAGTAGATCCCCTTTCGGACCCCACTAGCGTGAACCAGGTTGATCCATAGTTGGGCCTGCCTGGCTCATATATGCCTCAAGGCACCTGTTGCCTTAAGGCTTAATAAGAGGCTCCAAACTGCCCCTTACATCACGCACATACTTTGCAGGTGTTATTTGTCCAATCAGTTCTTTGTAGGGTTCACAGACCTCCACCCATTTTCTTTTCCTGGGCTGCTTACCTTAGGTTCCACTGGGTTAGAACTGACTTCTGGGCTCCATCATTAGCCTTGCCCTATTGGGTTCTGGCTTAGCCACTCTTGGGCTTTGGGCCCCTGGCCCTATCACTGCCCTGCTCTGGGTGTTTAGTAGGGCTGTGGAAAGCTTCAGGTGGTGATTAGATTCAGAGGAGATTCGGCCCAATTCAGTGGCCGAAGCTCCGAATCCAAATCGAAGCAGGGGACCAATTTAAAGGTCTGAATTGATTCAAAGCTCTCCAAATTTTCAAAAAAGATTTGGAGAGCTTTGATGATTCGAGCAGCCTTTTAGACTATAAGGATGATTCAGGTAGTCCCCAGTGACTGCAGCAGAGAGCTGCAGCTGACTCCAAGCTGGTAAGTACTGGGGGGAAGCGGGGCTGGGGGA
>NW_005843196.1:163341-174414 GCF_000455745.1 Alligator sinensis
CGGGCGCGCGGGGGGCAGGGGGGCCCCCCCCCCCCCACTGGCAAGAGCAGTGACTCCTGGGGGGGTTTCAGTTTGTTTTTTCTTAAAGGGCCAAAGCTGGCCCGGGAGGGGCAGCTGTGGGAGGGCTGGGGGAGTGATGGGTGGGTCAGGGGCCTCATGCAGAGCCCCCCATGCAGTGTGGGGCAGTGGGGGAAGCAGGGATCACCCCCACCCCCCACCCAGCAGCACCTGGTGAGCACTGGGACTTTTTCTTTTTAAACAAGTGCTGGGATCTGGAGCAGCTGTTGCCAGGCTGGGAGAGGGATGGGGGGATGGGCCTGGCTTGGCTGATTTGGCAGCAGCTGAATCTCCAAATCATATTCAGCTGAATCTAATTGGGACAGTGATTTAAATCACCAAATCAAATTACTGCCCCCCTAATTGGCCAAATCCAAATCCAAAGTGAATACTAGCTGCTTTGTACAGGCCTAGTGTTTAGATGTTGGCACCTTGGCCCCTTTCTCAGGCACTGGGCCTTCTGGCCTCAGGCTCTGCCCCTCTTGGCTTTCTGTCCTCTTGGGTGCCTACCTATACTTTGAGCCTGCCCCCAGCTGGGCTCCAGGTGATCACGTGCCCCATTAGGGAACTAATGGGACCTCCAAAAAACACCCCTTACAGTCCCACCCAGACTGCGAGTGTGAACTATAAGTTACATTCTGCTGCCTTGCAGCAAGACTTCTCTTACTGAGGTGTAGCAGGACCAGTATCATTCAGGGAGTCATGAGAGAAGCTCTGGTGTCAGCTGGGTGCTTTTCTGTAGCCCTCCTGGATAGGATCTCTTCATCTGGTGGCCTGCAGACTAGGATCCCTGGCTTAGCAAAACCCTAGGCTTCTATGCCATCTCCAGGTATAGCATGTTCACAGTCTATCTTCAGCAGGCAGCCCCACCCCTGCAGGGCTGCTTTTCCTTCTACTTCCAGAGACAGACTGTTGGCTCTGGCTCTGGCCAGGACTCATATGCCCAGAGCTCTCCCCACTTCTGGTCATATGCCTTATCAGCTGACCTGCCTGCAAGGCTGCTTGAAAACCCCAGCCTGGCTGGCTGCCTTTGTCCAGTTTACAAAAACCTTTCCCTTAAAGGGACCATTCTGTTTTTCTGTCACAGGGGCAATGGTCTTTAAAAAAGTCATTATGACAGTGTGCTCTGTTAACAGAATAGTGTTAAACAAAAAGGGTGAACACACTTCTTTGAGGCAATGCTATTTAAGCACGACTATGAATTCTGTTCATGGGTCAAAAACACAAATGCAAGAAAAAATGAAAACAACATAGACACAGGTACATGCAATCCCTTAAAATGAGCACCACAATTCATTTCTAAGAAATATGAGTGAGAATCTAAATGAAGCTAGCTATATCAGCAGAAATACTATGACATTTGAATTTTTTAGTTTATCCTTAACTGGAAATATTAAAAATACTATGGTGCACATTGTCTTTAGTATTGAAACTTCTGTTTAATTTCATAGATACAACTCTTGAGGGGAACCTGTTCATCTAAGGAGAAGGGGGAAAGATTAAGGTGAGCAAAGAGATATTCTCAGTGTGTTCAATACAAATTGATATTTCAAAAGTGAACAAAATTGTGTGAAGAATATAAGAGCCAATATAAGTATCAGATTTCATGAACAATTCTGATAGTATGTAATCTGACTGACCATGCAATTGATTTGTAATCAACCTTATTTATTTCCCCCAAGCTCGGCTTCCTTTTGTTTTAGCATTCTTATGGACAGGTTACTTGTGGAATAACCCATTTGCTTTTAAAAAAATCAGTATTGAAATTCTGTCATAGCACGTAGGTTTAAATGTGAAACACGCTGCAAATATAGTAGCTTTTGCCCAGTAAATTAATTGAATAAGCAAATGAACAATTCTTAAAGACTCTAGCCATGGTAAGCAAGACAAGAATTCTGTAGTGAAAAGTTTTAGAGAGCAGATTAATTACTAGAAAGGTGTTCCTATAGTCTGTCATATCACTGATGCATGTATTTATGACTTTGTGCATATGCAAATAAATAATGGAAAGCAGTGGATATTAGAGAGCTATTACAGGATATTCTGTTAATAATACATGGATAAAGGATCTCCAGTATGATACACTGACATAGCTGATGGTAATAGCTCAGTAAGGGGCATTACACTCCATCAGATGTTGTCAATGTTTTGTAGATTAAGCACAGGGAACTGTCTCATATTTTCATTGGGATCTTTGAAAAATACTATTTTAACCAACAGCCACCTTTTGCCATACCCACACACAAAAGAAAATTAAAAAATAAATATATGCATTGGGAATTGTCTGCCACAGGAGTGTAAGAAGAGTGCCTCACCTATTCTACAAACTGCAGAATATACACAAGCTACTAATGCAGTGAGAATCTATTAATCATGACTTTCTTTGATGTTTTTAGATTCAAGGTAAAAATTACTTTTGTTTAATGAATATTATTGTATGTATGGTACAGGAATAACACGTACAAAATGGTTACCTTTTAAAACTAATTAAATGTTATTTTAACTTAAGTAGTTCCAGCCAAAACTGCTATAAACTCTACAAAGACTTAGTGTGCTGACAGAAGTGATATTTTTCATGTGATTGGCTCCTTGAATGTGCTCTACAATGTGTCTGACAGAAGTGCATGGCTACAGAGCCCTTTAAAAGTGATTAATTATGTGTCAAATAAAACCTCATTTAATGAGGTTCAGATGAAGGTGCTCCTAAGCAGAGTGCCTTCATTAACTTCTGTCTGATTGGGGCTGGGCTGATGCAGCCCAGTTCCACCACCAGTGCTGTCTGCAGGATGGGAGAGGAAAAAGGAGCTCCAGGCTGGGGTTTGGCAGGGTGGATTGGAGCCTTCACGGGGGGGTGCCAATACACCCACACCCACTCAAGCACAGACTTGGTAAATCCCAGCCCAGAGCACCTTTGCCCCACTTCTCCCCTGCCATCCTGCAGACAGCACCAGAGCTTGAAGGAGGGGCTAAGGGAGAGAGGCTAAAGACATGCAGCTCTCCAAAGGGGAGCTTGATCCCCCACCCTCCCCAAAACCAACAGTGAATATTTGCAGGGCTGTGGTGGTGGGGGTGGTCTCTGTAACTCATGGCACTTTCTGTGAACTACCATGAGTTACAGTAGGAGTTGCACTTCTGTCAGTGCCCTTAGTAAGAAAGCTCCTGTTCCAAAGAGCTTAGAATGTTAAGCCTTGGGAGTCCAGATAATTTTGTAATGCTACAAAAACGTATGTGTCCATAAATACAAATGCCTACACAGTTCCAAAGTCTCCTTAAAGGTATGTTCTACAGCCAGGGGACAGTAGAGAGGCTGGGTTTCAGCTCCCTTTTACCCCACACCAGAAAAGGGGATCACTGAAGCAATATAGAGCTGGATGTGGCAGCTGTAACAGAGATTCTCTACCAAACATCTGATCAGCTGCCAAATATCTGTTTCACTGAGTGGCTCTGTAACAGCTGCCAGTTAGAGCTGGATTCTGAGGGTGGAAACAAATGTTGCCTGACATCCCATTTATGTCACCTTAAAAATGTTTAAGGTGGTACAAATGCTGAGAAAATAGGTGTCCTTCCCCTTTGTTGGGCCACAGGACAGGAAAATCAGTGGCACAGCAAAAGGTACTTATAGACTGCTACTTTAATGTGACAGATATGTATTACCTTGTACTTTCCCTGCTCAGCCAGCCCTAGGGGGCTGTCTGGGAGGAAAGAACCCTGCTTTCTCCACTGCCCCACATCTGTGCTCTGGGTCTGGGAAAGGAAGGAAAGAAAGACAATTACATCATCCCTTCTCCTGCACCATCAAGGGTGGGACAAGGAATGATGTGTTTTGCCCAGTGAAGTGGATCAGCTGTGCCAGAACACATTATAGCACAGCTGAATCCCTTCATTCATGAACATCTGTTTCTAGCATGAGAGAACACTAAAGATAGCATAAGATGTGCTACATTTTGTAGTGCTACAAAGAAGTACCTTTTTGAAACAGGAACTCTTTATGGTGGATCTAGCATCTTTATGGTATATCTGCCATCTTTCTAGTGCTACAAACAGCCTGAATAAGTGGGCACATTTTGTAGCATTATAAGGGCCTATATAGTGGTAAGGTAATGTGTGTCCAAAGCCTTAGTGGACAGAAATTTATGGCATTCACATTTAGAAACAGGGAATTGAAACAGTGGCCACATCTACATGTGCATTAAGGCACTTTTTCTAATGCACATTAAATGTAGTGCCTTCAATGTGAGGTACTACAGAAATGTGCATTAGCATAATAGCCCTTTTTTATGAGATGCTTTTATGCACAGTAAAATAAGCTACTGTTCATTAAAGCACATGTGAAGATGTGTCCAGTGAAAAGATAATAATCTGCCAAAGTTCATACCTGCAGTTTCTGGTAAAATTCCATTTCAATGCCTTAATTACAAGAACATCTAGTAAATATTTCTTTTAAATACTATAGGCACATCTACACATGGAAATAATGTGGGAGCAGTTTACCCTTGTGCAAACTACTCTAGAATAAACTGTCCCAGGCGGTATTTATCTTTTTATATTTATCTTTTTATCTCTCAACCCCAGCCCTGAGGTCATGGGGCCTGAGCCTGGGAGATTTTTATTTCCTTATAAGAATCTTCCAGTACTGGTCATGTGACTATGGAGCCAGTGCTAGGATATAAGAATTTCCCAGCACAGGCCCCATGACCACAGAGTTTGGACTGGGAAATAAGAATCTCCTAGCACAGGCCCTGTGACCATGGAGCTTGGACCAGGAGATAATAATCTCTCAACCTGGACCTTGCAATGGTGGGGCTCAGGCTGGGATATAAGAATTTCCCAGTCCCTGCTTTCCAATCAGGAAAGCAGGGACTGGTGCTGGGGTAAGGGGACATTGTCCCTGCCCAGGCTCTGGTGACAGAGTCCATCCCAGGAACAGACAGCTTCCAGGGTCAGGGAGCAAGCTCCCACCCCCTGCTGTCCAGCTGACTGGGAGCACATTTGCTTCCAATCACCTGTTTACATGTGCTATACTGTACAATAAGTAATCAAGCAAAAATTTGCTACTTGTATTTAAAAGTAGCAAATTTGTTCACAATTAGAGCAAATTACTGTGCATTAAGCATCTGTATGTGTAGATGGTGACACTTACTATAGAGTAACTAGCTCTAATCTTGAGTAAAGCATCTCATGTAGACGTGTCCAGTGTATGTGTAGTATGAACCTGGGGAAAACTACATACAAGATTATAGATATTTAATCTGCATCCTGTACACTGTTTTTGGAGCATAGTCTTTTAAACCTATGTACATATGAGCAGAGATACGTTAACTTAGTTTAATTCATGTACTGATTACAGCAACATTTTTTCTGTGGTTAAGGAGGAGAATTTATTTGTGAGCTTTGAATACAGAAAGGGTCTTCCACATTTTGTGAAAACAAAAGCAATGAAAAATAAAAAAATCCCACATCATTAATCACAAAGCTGGCTTATAACCATGAATGAAGTACAAAGACTGACTTCCTAGAATCTAGGAATTGAACCAAGTCAATTCTGCCTCCAAACACAAACAAACAAAAACGAGAACTGCTCTGGGATGCCCCTGCTCATACCAGGCATTACTCCTGTCTCTCTGCCTTGAACTTTTTAACGTTTCCTTTATCGGGGAAGCTTACAAACTCAGTAGATGTCATAGGCAGGCCAGGTAAAGTTAATATCATGATTCTTGAATGGCAATTGCACCAATCAGAAAAAAAAATGTTCTTTAGCCAAAAACAAGCAAACAAACAAAAACCCAAGCCAAATGCACAAGAGACAGGTTGTATTGCATTACACAGAATGCTACAATGCCAAGGCATCAAAGTACAAACACAAATCTAAGCTTCCAGAAATCACTTAGAGAGTATTCCTGATGCACAAAAAATGCAGAGGTAACAACCACGAATCCTTTACCTGAAAATATTGCTGAGCAACAAACAGTAAGAGAGAAAACCAAAGGTTTGTTTGTTTTTTTTCAGCATGTTAAAGCTGGATCTTTGTTTACTCTAAAAAAGCAATGATGTAAAAATAATACCTTCTTACCCAGACCTGGGTCTAGTCAAACGTATATCTGCTTTTCTTGGAAATAAGGGTATGAAGTGAAAAAACAATGTCATGCAGGCAGAAATGCCAGATCTCTGAGTGTGGAATACATATGTTTTGTGGCCTCAACATTGGCAATACAATTGTTAACTATGAGTTCCACTTGGAGGACTATTTTCAACTCCATTATTTTCTCCATTTTGCCCTCGGTTACACTTATGCAATCCCACTGAAAGCAATACACAAATACATCTGATGGCAATACTTGACCTAAAGAATCTTTACTATTGGTGATATACAAGTCCAGACAGTGGATGACTAAACTTCCAGATCTTAGCCTGAATTTGTAGATCTGGCAGTTAGGAAAATTATTTCTAGTTTTAAACTGTATACATTTGATTGGCAAATTATTGAGAATAAATAACCATTAAATAGGATGTTGAATCATTGAACAAGATTATTTTTTTCATCAGTTTTCAGGATATCGCTGCACTTAAAGAATCAATCACATCTTGCTATATATTCCATATTTTGAACCAAAATGTTCCTGTTTTATATTTCACAATTGGTTGCTATAGAAATATAATCAGGTCACAAAAAGGGATTATTCTTTCAGGTAAGGAGCAAGAAGCAGATGTAAATGAACCCTTAACAAAGATGTATGTATATATATCACTGACACTTGAAAATATATACACAAATACATTAAATATAAATAAATATATATAAATATATATATATATATTTAATGTATTTGTGTATATATTTTCAAGTGTCAGTGATAATAGATGCAAAGAAAAAAAAAAGGGGGACAAATCTGGTATTTTTTATATAGAGCTTATTTTTAAATTCTGATAAAATTGCGTTCCTTTTAGAAGTAAATAAAGACATTTGTACATCTAGGGTAACTTCTACATTTTAAGACCCGAGTGGTGCAAACACTGTGAACAGTTATGGTCTGTACATAAGTGCTCTGTGCACATTTTACAGTGCTGTAATTTAGACTTTTTATAGCACCATAAGGTTATAGCACTCATACATGACAGAAGTGCAGTGTTTGGTGGGGGTGGGCCTCTGAGCCTCCCTGAACTTTCCAGGCTAGGAGGTAGGGGGTGCTCCACAGCCTTCTGGGTCTCCTTCACTGGTCAGACATTGGATCAAGGTACAGATGTTTTTTAAAGTGCTATAGGTTGCTAAAGCATTGTAAAATTCAGCACTTCAAATTTAATATCTCATTTAACAAGGGTTAATTTAAAGCACTGCACCCATTTATTTTTAAAGTGCTGTAAAGCCATGCACTTCTGTTAAGTTATGGCAATAAAGCACTTTAAATGGCAAAAAAGCAACTTCTGTACACACCCTGAGTTGTCTTTCAAAGTTAATGGAATACTCATAGGGATGGCAGCTATTTTTCCCCTCAAGGTATCAACATACAACATAGCTATTACTGGGTGCATCTACATGTGCCTACTAAAGCTAAGCAATGAACTCTGGAGCTTATCATTCTAGAGTTTATTGCTGCCAAACACGGTGTCTTCCTGTGCACCTGGGATCACAGAACATTGAGCCGGGTCAGAGCAGCCCCAACTGGCGGAGGACCCAGAGGGCTCCAGAGCCAGCCTGCGGCTGCTCTCCCTGGCTCAGTGTGCTGTGGAGGGACTGGCTGGGGCATAAGGGTACTTCAGCAGAAGGCTAGTCAACAGGCAACCCCCACACAAAAGCACCCTCATGCCCCAGCCAGCCTGGTCCCTGTCTACATATGTGCTACTGCGTGCTAAAAAAACTGCCACAGGATAGTATTTGTATTTACAAGTACTAATCTGTGGCAGAGTTAATTAGTTTTGTGTGCCCTAATAGGGCCACAAGTGTAGACACTGAGACATTTACTGCAGAGCTAATTAGGCAGCTCTATAGTAAACATCTTGTGCAGACACACCCACTATTTTTATCTAGGCCTACTTCATAGTGAATTTATCCCATAGGAAGCAGTAGACATACAACAAGCTATCCTAAGCTGGTTTGCTACAGCAGGCACTGGTCATTAGGTAGCAGGTGAACTGGACAGCAATGAACCAAATCTAGGATGAAACTGACTACAACTGTGGTCATGTGATCCATATTCATGAGTCCTACACTGGTTATGTACATTGCTTATACCAGTGAGTTTCACCTCACTTTCCAAGAGGTAACTATGCTCCAGAATTGAGTGATTTACACCAGTGCATGTATGTGTTGTGCATCCACTCTATTTTAACTAGGGAGTAAAATCAGCTTATGCTGTAATTAAGGTGTCATGTGTTGGCACCTTGAGGTATGTAAAGTACTCATGCTACATTTAGGGTATTCCTGTGGTGATCTCTCTTGGACACAAGCCATGTACTTACCTTCTTTGCACATGCCAAAATCTGAAATGCAGCAGTAATACCACTCCAAAATGTTTCCCACAGTTAGTCATAGGCATGGCAGAGGCAGAGATTATGAAAGTCCTAGGGAAACCCCTGAAGCAGCTTCACTGCTGTATTTGTGGGTTTAACATATGGATGAATGAGGAGAGCATCCTTGAGAGTAGCCTCCTGCCCCCAGCTTTACCAAAGATATAGCATAGACTACTCTTGTGCCACCAGACGCATACACATTTAGTATAATCACATGTTACCCTCCCTGAGGCTCTGAACTGTATTTCTCTAGGTAGAGGGTATTATGCATTGGCATCTCAGGGTATGGACATCCAGCACATTTACTAAGTACTCCTGACTCTATGCACTGGCCTACAATATAGTAAATCATTTGATTCCAGGATAAATTTAATCTTTGCAAAATATGTAATAACTTTACAACATTGATAAGTTAGTACATGGAACATCATGTGTCTTCCCCCTAATCAGTTTCATTCTAGGATAGTCATTTGCTTAATGAAAATCAGCACCCCCACCACCTAATGGCTAGGAAATGTAACAGTGCTTATTACAGGCACATAGCTTGGGAAATCTGTCCAGGTACCTGCTCCTTACTTTGAAATACATTTACAATGTTTAATATTATTATTCTGTAATAATGATGGCATATGTTCATACTTATAGGCATTTTAATGAACAGTTCTTATGCATTATAACCTCTTAGGTATGCAGGTTGGCCAATTATTGCATAAAACTCATAAACATATGTAGACCTCACCAGGAGGACTTTACTGCAACAACCAACAGCAAGCTTGCTGCACATGCTCCTGTGTCATGAGAAAGGGCATAGTCACCTAGATATAGCTGGGAGACAAATGGGATTTTTGTGGCTGGCAAGGGTGATTGAACCCCTGTAAGAGATTCCTGTGGATTGAGTCAGGAACTGAGTCAGAGAGGATTTGGAAATGGTACTATCCTTGTTTGTGGGAAGTTGCATTTTTACCACATCAAGCAGAGCAAGTTAGAGCCATTGGGCCAGACCTAAAGTATGTGAGCATTCTGAGCCTGTGTGGATGAACCTACATTCCACTATGTTAGTTTATGCCCAAGCCTCTCAGTCCCCTTTGTGCCACATTTCAAGATTATCTAGAGACCACAAACTGTGCTTTGCACATACCAGCCCAGACAAGTTCAGCCCTGCTCCTGTTTTGTTTTGTTTTGTTTTGTTGGGTTTTTTTGCATTCTATCAGGTTGCAACCCAGTTTCCAGAGACCACTTAGACCTTGGCCTACACAGTCCTCAGCCAAATCCTAGATGCCTTCATCTGTCACATGGGAGAATATATAACCTTCTTCCATGACCCATATATCTGATTCCTCTGTGATCCCAGACTCCAAAGAATATTTATTTGAAATTTCAGAACATTACACACATCCCTGGTTTCCTAATGTGAAGGACTGCACCTAGTTACCATTTGTCATTTGCTTTAGAGGTTGCTTGAGTTCTAGAAAGAAACTGATGGTTTTCAGGCCTCCTGACATCCAAAACAGTTGGCATTCTACTCTGTACCAGACTATAAACAAGTCTTGTTGAAGGGCCTTGGATGCTGACATTTTTATCAACAGACACAAAACATATGACTTGAACATGCCTTTCACACACACAAAAAAGTTAAATGCCAACAAAAACCCTAAGAAGAATTATTTGGATGAGTAGGGGGGACAACTTGAGGGATGAGATAATAAAGGGAACAGTAAAAGAACTTTTGATGGTTCTGAATGAATTCCAATCAGCATGGTCTGATGAACTTCATTTCAGGGTTTTGAAGCAACTGGCAAAAGAGTGGTAATATGGTAATATGATAATAATATTTACAAAGTACCAGCCTGGAAAGATCCAACATAGTGCCCCTCTTTAAAAAATGCAAAAAAGGAGGGCCTGGGGAACTATAGACCAGTTAGCCTTGTTACCAAATTTGCCCATTACTTTGGGGTGTGCTCATTTATTAGGGATATGTTTCTAGGGTCTTGGTGATTCTGTCAATGTGCTGCTTGTGTTACTATACGGAGCTGTATCTCTGCCTTCTGGAAGCCCTCACCCCCAGTGGAGCTATCTTGCAGGACTCAGTCTTAATGGGACTGGGTTCCTCCAGTCACCAAATCAGTCATACACACAAACACACACAAATTAACGTGACACGCCTGACCTGGCCGGGCTGATCAGCATGGACAGGCTGACACCCTCATATGCCAAGAATCAGTTCATAAGAGCAACAATAAAATGCAGTCAAACACAAGCACACGGGTAAACAGAATCCCTCTGAATCCGGCTGGGTGTCCAGCTGACACCCTCATGGGCCAGCATTCAGTTCATAAGGGCACGTCTGAGTCAAACTGGGTCAATCAGCCTGTACAAGCTGATCCCCTTATGTGTTTCAAACTCAGCACGTCCCAATCTTTGGCCTCCTGATGAGCAGACCCCACAATATTTTTGGGCTTCACAGGGATCTTTAGCTTAGGTAAAAGAAGCGTTGCTGCAGAGCACGGGAGG
>NW_005843196.1:175495-176217 GCF_000455745.1 Alligator sinensis
TGAAGCACAGATTCCCCATCATGCAGTGCTCCCCTGCTTCTCTGGTCCCAGAATTCACTGCAGTCTCTGCTTCAGGCTTTCTGTTCTCTATCTCTCATGTAAATGAATGGTCATCTGGTTCCATCTTGGATGCAAATGAGACCTAGGGTAGTTGGTTCACTCTTGTCACCCTTATCTGGAGGGTCTTAGGTGCGTCTCTCACTGCATCTTAATCAGTTTCGTTTAGGTAGAGGAGGGGAGGGAGGGGGGGTGAGTCCTTTGTGAGTCAGACAGACTGCATCCTGTGCCAGGGTTTTCCAAGAACACACAGCTGAGGCGTAACAGCCTCGCCTCCCTACCCAGGAACTTACTAGAGCATAGCACAAGGAGGTTTGCTTGCAGGCATCTGGATTAGAAAAGGCTGATCACAAGCAGCCAGCATGGATTTACTAAGAACAAATCATGCCAAAAAAATGAACCTTCTTCTTCACCAAGATAACTAGTTGGGTTGTTGAAGGGGATACACCTGAGTAGTATATTTTAGGCCTCTGCGAACCAGCTAGTATTTGCTTAGGATTTGAATTCGGCCGACTCGGGACACAGTGATTCTATTTGCTGATTTGAATCAGTGTCCCAAATTGATTCAGCTGAATCTGGTTCAGAGATTTGAATCTGGTTCAGCTGATGCTGAATTGGCTGAATCTCCAAATCGGACAGGCACCATCCCCTGCTAGCTCTTCCAG
>NW_005843196.1:176298-217712 GCF_000455745.1 Alligator sinensis
GCCATTAAAAAAAAAAAAAAAAGCCTGGCACTCACTGGCTGCTGCCAGGTGGGGACGAGGGGCAATCCCCACTGCCCCCAACTTCCCTGCACTATGTCGGGGGCTCTGTCACAAACCCCCACCCCCTGCCCAATCTCCCAGCTGCCCCGCCTGGCCCCAGTGCCCAGCTCTTAAAAAAAAAAGCCCCCACTCAATGGATCCCCACTGCCCCCCACTGCCTCATGGTGCATGGGGGGGGGCTCTGTCATGAGCCCCCAGAAGCCCCGATGGCTGCTGGTGAGTGAAGGGGTTTGTTTGTTTGTTTGTTTTTAAGAACTGGGAGCTGGAGCCAGGCAGGGTAGCCATGGGGAGGGGGCTGGGAGAGTGGGTGGGGTTGAGGGGGTGCTCAGGAGGGCTGGGGGAGCAGGCAGGAGATAGGGCCTAGTGGGGGTTCCCCCATGGTCCTCTTCCCCTCTCCTCCAGGCCCCCGTCCCCCACCCCCTACTTACCAGCACAGAGTCTGGGTCCAGCTCCCTGAGGCAGTTAGCTGGAAATGCCCGCATCTCTGAAGCTTTCCAAATCTTTTCCAAATTGATTTGGAGAGCTTCAAATTGATTCAGGCTTTTTAAAATTTATTTTGGTCGCCTGATACAATTCTGATTCAGAGATTCGGCCACAAATCAGGCCAAATCTCCTCCCTATCGAATCAGCACCCAGAAGTTTTGCACAGCCCTAGTATATTTGTCTTAAGCAAGGTTTTTGCAAAATCTCATGAGCTTCTGATTAACAAATTATGTGGGCTAGACAAAACTTCTATAAGACGGAGAGAAAACTGGCTCAATAGCCACAAGCAGAGTGGCAGGAAATTTCAAGTGGAAGACCATTGTCCTGGGCCTGGTGCTGTTCAATACATTTATTAATGATGCTGATGCTTGAAAGAGAGCTTCTTGAACACATGTTCAGATAACATGAAACTGGGAAGGAGGACAGGAGTGCAATTCAGAATGATCTCAACAGATTGGAAAGCTGGGTTGGAGCTAACATGATGAAGTTGAATGCAGTCAAATGTAAGGTGCTACACCTTGGAAAGAATAATCTAAAACACATATAAAAATGGGTGACACCTGACTAGATGGCAGCACTAACAAGAAGAATCTAGGACTCTTGGTAGCTCACAGAATCAATATAAGTCTGCAGTGTGATGTAGCCATACAAAAGACAAATGCAGTTTTGGGCTGCATCAATAGAAGCATGAGGTGATAGTGCCCTTTTGAGTAGGCCTAGTCTAAAATACTGTGTGCAGTTCTGGGCTCCACATAATTAAAAGGAAATGAACAAGGGTGAGAGAGTTCAGAGGTGGGTGACAAAAATGATAGAGGGCTTGGAAGGTAGTTTGTATGAGGAGTGGTTGAAGAAAATAGGGATGTTCAGCTTGCAAAAAAGATGCTTAAGAGGAGGCATGATAGCAGTCTTCAAATATCTGAAGGGTTTCCTTGAAGGAGAAAGAGAACACATTTTCTCTCACTTCAGAGAACAGGCTGCAGACCTATAGGTTAAACTTGCAGCCAAGTAGGTTTAGATTGGATACATTTCTTCACTGTTGTTATAACAGTAAGACAGCGGAATAGAGTGCCCTGGGAAACTGTTGAATCTGCATCATTAGAGGTGTTCAATAAGATGGTTGATTTAAGAGTGGTTATGCCTATGTTCTACTATGGGTATATACCATGCTTCTGGACTTGCTGGTTGCCAGATAGGGCTGGGAAGGGGTCCTCCCCCACAACCCTTCCTGTTGCTACATGGGTCTGGGTTTATTTTTTCTTAATCTTTCCCAGAAGTATTGGGTGTTTGACTGCAGCCAAGTCTGGGGATTTTGATTGGGATCAGCCAATATTCCTGCTAGGACAAAAATCTTGAAGGTTCCTAGCTAGAGGGTCAGGGTCAGTTGGCAGTCTGTGTTCATTTCCATAATGGAAACTTCCTTCACGTTGTATGCTTCTTAATGTCCCTACAATTTCCTGAGAGTATCAGGTATTAACTGACTAGGTCAGCTGGGGAGAGATCCATAGGCATTCTGAAGATGAAGTATCAGTGCTTCCATCAATCTGGTGTCTCAGGAGAGTAAATAGGATTTTTATGACTTGCTTCTTTCTGCACAATATAACTATACAACATGGAATATCTTCACTTGTGGGGGTAATGATATTGGGATGTTTGGTGAAGGGAGGGTGAGAAAGAGTTGGGTAGAGAAGACAGAGGGCTCAGTTGCACAGAAAGCAATACATAAAGAGGAGGATGAGGATATGACACCCCATGAGTTTGGGCATTTGTGGAGCAGAGGGATTTTGAAGGAAACAGAGTCCAGATTACACTGATTCTGAATATTTTCACTTAGCTATGGAACACTGCACTCATTGCCTACCCCACAGATGCTTAACCGCGTGAACTCTGTAGGCTTGATAGTCAAACTGGTTGTGACTTTCCTCCATGAATATCTGTTACCTGTGCTGGGCACAAAAATGCATGTCCCTTCTTTTCCTTCAAATTGATTTAATATCCATTCCTCCCCAACTTCATTCACAGCCTTCTGAAGGTGTGCCCAGAGGCAATCCCATTCAGACAGCTGCTACCACTCAGAACCCACTGAGATCCTGGAATAAATTTGGATTGTAGCATGAACCCTCGCTTTTCTGGGATAGCGAGGACAGTTTGGGTAGGCTTATTACGTGAGTACTTTATAGTAAGTGTTTGAATTATCAACACAGGGGAATCAGCAGACAGCTTCTTAAATATTTCTTGAATGAGTCCCAGAGCTGTGACTTCTTGAGGTCAGATGTATGCTTTTGAGTGCTTACCAATCACAGTACAGGATGGGAATTGTGACTCGGCATGTAGTGGTGATGCATCTCAGTGCAACAGGACATGCCCCTGGGCATGAATGTAAGGTCTGCCTCTTGCACTTGACATTGTAACTTCCAGATGCTCAGGATACTGTTTGGCTTAATGCCCAGAACTGTCTTGGCTGAAATTGCCCAAGGGGGAAGTTGTGAATGTGTTTTCAGTAATTTCTCCTTATCATTGCCTGTTTGCTGTGTCAGACAATGCATGTCTCCTTTTTGCCACCTGTAGTCAGCAGTTTAACAAAAATGCTGCATATTTACCCATGCCTCTGAGTGTGTGACCTTCTTCCATCTCCTCCCAGTGCCAGAAGGGTATAAACACTTGTTCCTTATAACCATCTGAGAAATGCTGTTGGTCCCTAAAGTCTCTGTGCATGTGCAAAGCTTAATCTATCTCTGGCAATTCTAGACCTGGCATTTTTTTAAGTTTTATGAGCACAAGTTTCTGTATTGGCTATGTTTATGCTTGTAGACACTAGGGTGTGGAGCCTGGACAGCCAATAATGATTGAACAGTAATTGAAACTGGCTTTCCTTCTGCAAAGCCTGTTAACTTCCTTAAGCAAGTGACCCACTCCTCCCTGTTACTACTGTGCCATCAGAATGATCACATGTGCCTGTTTTGAGTCCAGTTGTTTGGGGCCTGGAGGGATTTGGTTTCTTTGTTTTTTTTTTTCTTTAGGGGGTGGGCTTTTTGGGAAGGGGTTCACTTTGCTTCTTTTTTTTTCTATTTACCATGATGTCTTGGAACAGCCATACACCAGTGAAATCTGTTGCACAGTCTACAAAGATGCTGTCAGGAGAGTGCTTTGGGATTCCTTAAATGGAGGAAGGGCTTGCCCCGGTGTCCTTCAGTTACGATTATCCTTCCACTACAATATGTGCTAATATTATTTAATATTTCCATACATGATTTTGATGACATGCATGCTTAGTAAATATCTGAATGGCACCACATTGGGTGAAGTTGCAGACACTCTGGAGGGGAGGGCTACAATTCAGAATGACCTGACCAGACTGAAAAAAATAGTCCTCAGTCAAAGACATTCAACAAGGACAAATTCAGACTAGGGAATGACTGGGTAAGTTGCAGTACTGAAGAGAAGGATGAGGGGGGTTACAGTAGACCATATGGTGAATATGAGCCAACAGTGTGCTCCTGTTGCAAAGAAGTCCAATACTATACTGTGTTGTACCAACTGGAATGTCACTTGCAAATCAAGAGAAGTAATTATTCAATTCTATTCATCACTGGTGAGGCTGCACTTGATGTACTGTGTCCAGTTTTGGGCTTCACACTTCAAGAAGGATGTTTGCACACTGGAAAGAGTCTTTTACGTGTATGCTTAGGGTGAGTGGCAACTAAGTCTAAAATGCCTGAAAAGCAAAATAAGATCTCATCCATAAAAAGTCAAATTAATCAGCACATCTAAACCTTTACCACATTGGGCCTTACTGATATCAAATGGATGAAACTTTATTCCTCCTTATCCTTTCCTTCCCAAAGTAAAAAACATGAAAAGTTTTCCTCATAATTAGGCATAGTATTCAATGATTTTTAATCGGAATAGAAATCTTGGAATATAACACAAATCACTTATGATCACATTACTCCACCTTTTAAGTGCCCAAGTGTATTTAGGTACCTAAATATGATCCTATTCTACTCTGCTTGAGTCTGAAAAACTCTTTATACAAAAGGTGAATGGGTCCCCTTCTTTTTTTTTGCAACTTAGTTTAATGCTAAGATGACTGTACATTGCAAAAATAGATGTGTTAATGGATTTTGAGGGACTGAAGCAGGGTGGAATACATTGAATTTTAGGGCCTAAGTTCTTAAAAGGCACATGCTATGGGGAGTAAGATCTAGCCCTTAATATTCCCCAAGCAGAATAATAACTAGCTCCTATATAGCATTTTTCATCACATTTCTTCTGAGTATCAATCTGCTGCTCTATCAGCTGTATAATATTGCCTGCCTACATTTATACAATCGAGGTATGCTAACACAGTGGCTTCCAAACGTTTCCATACCCTATGCCAGTGATTCTCCCACTGCACCTTTGGGTGGCTTTGAGAGCCTTTCAAGGGTGCCATGGGGTGCAACACAACATTAGTAGTTAGTTGTGCAAACATGAATCATAAAATAAACCCAGGCATTTCTAATATGAATCCACAGAGTCAAAACCATTCTGACCTGTTGAGGTATTTCTGAGTTCTTTACAACAGAACATTTGTTCTGTTGTTTCTCCACAGTCAAAAAAAGTGAAAACTAAGAGCTGGTTTTTCCAAAGTGTGCCTTGAGACTAGTCAGGTATGCCTTGAGATTACAAAGTCAAAAACCACTGCCCTAAGCTATATATTTAAACAAAAATGCAAAAGTAACAGCAACTCCCAGTTTGAAACCCCCCATACTAACAGTTCCACAAATAAATGCCCTCCTTCTGTATCCCTGACTCTTGAATGCACTTTTGGCTGTCCAGTTGACCAAACACCATCCAGAGATGGTCTAGAGGGTGCTCTGTACTCTGCCTAGCTTATAATATATGGTTAGGACACTTTCCTGGGAAGTGGAAGAGGCAAGTTCCAGGTTCTTCTGGTTAAAAACTTAGGATCTATGTCCTCCACTTCCTAGGAAATTATCTTATCCCTAAGGCTCTTGGACAACACATGGTTAGGTCCCCCTCCTCTAACAAGTTTTACCTTCATGATTAACTCTATGCAACATTCATCTCACAGTAGAAATACCTAGCTTTGGATCACTGAGAATATCGTAAATGCCATGGCTGGCCTAAAAACAGCATGCTGACTGTTGTGAATCCCAGTGAAAAGGTATTCAGTGGTGTTAATTTCAGGAACTAAGAATATAATATATTTTATTTTTAATTCTACTTATCGGCCTATACAGTTAACATTTAGGTGAGACAATACTTAGAGTTTTCCCATTACTAGGTGATTTCTGAAGTCCTGATTTAGGCACTTAAAAGTTAAGGACTGCAGTGCTCAACACTGTGGCACTTCCTTTTAGGTCTACCCTTAGAACCACAATACTTTGCAACCCCCTAGAAGTTAAGCATTTCATAGACTCAGGAATGTACCGGTTTAGAAAAGCACTTGATTACCCATTGGACAAAAACATAACAAAGATCCTGCTACATTGCTCAAACACTTTAACCTACAAATAATCTCTATTTCATGATTTTTTGTTTTTTCTTTTTTAAATCATCACCTCAAATTTATTTTATAATGATTTCCTTATAGGGCCACTAATATTTTCTTTGTAACTTTCTAAGAAGACAAGGAGCAAATATGAAACATGTTTTCATGATTTACTCACATTTTAATGTTGTCATTAGCTGTTTATATCGAGTTGCATCATTGATGCATCCATGTATCCACTTTCTAATCCATTCGGTTGTGTTTAAATTATACTGTAGTTAATTTTCACTATTAATTTTGCAGCTTACTTCAGAAAATAAGACAATCAAAACATGAATGATTTGAAAAGGGAGAAACAAACCTTCTTTGGAAAGTTAGTGGGCTCATCTGCATGTGCAGATGCTCCAGGGTAGGTTTGCTCTAAAGTTATTTACTCTGGAGTTAACCCATTCCAGGCAGGCATCTACACATGTGGAGACAGGAGCAAATTTGCTGCTTATAGCAGCAGTCTGCTTCTGCTGCTACTGGCCCTGTAACGACACCCTGCAGCAGCCAGTGAAAGCTCTAGGCTCCCTCTGGGTGCTAGCCAAGGGACTGGCAGGGAGTACAGGGCCAGGAGACAGTTGTCTGCTGGCAGGGGCTAGGATATTGCTCCCTTCCCCTGGGAACTGCCTGCTGCCAGGGCGGGCTCTGCCACCAGAGCCTGGGTGGGGACAATATACCCTTGCTCCAGCAGCAGGGAGCCCTCATCCCCTACTCCCAAATTGTGGAGCTGGGACTGGAAACAATCATCTCCCAGCCCCTGTTCCATGATTGCAGAGTTGGGGCTGGGAGTTCCCTGATGCCAGGACAGGGGGACATTATCTCTACCCTGGCTCTTGTGGCAGAGCCTGCCCCAGCAGCAGGCAGCTCCCAAGGCCAGGGAGGAATCTCCCACCCCTCTTGCCCAGTCAGCCATCTACACATGCCATATTGTGCATTATTTACTCAAGAGTAAACATGCTACTTATATCTACAGGAAGCAAATTTACTCACAATTAGAGCAAATTACTGTGTTATTAACATCTGCAAATGTAGACAGTGATGCTTACCACGCAGTAATTTGCTCTAATCTTGAGTAAAGTGTCTTATGCCCCCTGAATATCAAATTAAACAGGGCTAAAAATGTTTCATATTATCTGTCAGAATGAAGTTGGATAGCGTTGACACTGGATTTATGACCCAGATACCTTGTTCTGGGCAGACCCAAACCCTCAGACAGACCACGACTTTTCCATTTGATAATAAGGAAATTATATTGATACACAGTGATAGCAGGTAAATAATACAAGCAATTCTATATCTACCAATCCTAGGGCTGTCATCAGAGTCAAGGTATGTCTAGTCAGGACATGAGCTTCACTCTGAGATTCTCTCTTGAATGCTAGATGTCAGCAGCCTGGAGGTTGGAGGCTGAGGCCCATTCCCACCAATGGGTTAGATGAGATGGGTTGGTGGTCTGTCCTCTGTCCATGGTGCCTTGGGTTCCCCTCTTGGGGACCTTTTGTTGCTCTGAAATCCCTTCTTTTGTATTCTTTTCCCCTCATGATGACTCTTCATCTGAGGGTATCACTGATTGTTCTTTTTGTGGTCCCATATTCTGCCCTGTCAGCATATTCCTTTGTTTCACAAGCCTTTCACATGGACACATCTTAATTTGGGCTTTCCTGGTTTTCTCCTAATTTGGTCTGTTCCCCAATACCAGAAAGCCCAAAGGCTCTGCTGTTGGGCATTGTCACCTGGCACCAACTTATCCCATGTTAGGGGACAGTGTGGAACATGCCTACAATTTCCTAGCCTGTGTGTCTATCCCTATCTGCCTCAAAGGTGGTGAAACTGTGTGACAATCAGGATTGTAGAAATCAGTAAACCCTTGCTGTTTCCCTGGACCATTATTCTAATGCATATGTACATTACTTATACGCCAGTTCCCAAAAACAAGCCTCTAAATACCATTTTCTAGCCATCAGGTAGTACAGCTCCATAAATACGCATTAGAAATACCCATTCCAATATTTGCTACAAGATAGTAACTGCCCCACATTATATAGCATGATAAACTAAATAGTATTTTAAGAGATAAGTCAGACTCAGCAGTACCTCAGTCAAACAAGATGCTCATTAATTGCTAGAAAATTTCCTGCATCTTGTTTGCTGATACTTACATGTGTTTTGGTCACTTCAGATCCATAGCCTGTGCAAGACATTCATACAACTCCTTCTCTCTGAGATACTCTATAGTTTCAATTAATGGTGTGAACCATTAATTAGCAAAGCTCTGCTTGTACAGATTTCTACAAATCTTCCTTTTTAAACTCATTCCAGTCCCCAAGTATCTCCTTGGTACAGGAATGTATTGTACTGCCTTACAAAATATCTTGTGAAAATCTTATCTAGGATGCGGAGAAACTTACTGGCTTGGTGAAGCAACATAAGGCTACGTACTTAAGTGTATTTTTCAGCCACAAAGATTATTGCTTCCATTACTGAAATAACTAAGTACTTGATATGGCTTCACCAAATGATCATAGTGAAAATGTAAGGCTCTTTCAATAGTTCAAATTTATATTTAAAAGCAGATTATGCCATACCCTCATCTGTACAGCTCTGTGGATTGCAAAGATTTAGATATGCAGGTTCAATTAAAAATATATTAGGACAATTCTACAGTTCACAAAACTTCTTCCAAGAGTTTTACACATGAAAGTATGCCTTCAGTTTCCAATGACTGGGGTTTTTAAAAATGTATTTAAAGCTTTGTCATTTGACATTCTGTGTTAAGAAACAATCCAGGTTTGCTATCATATAACGTTAAAGAAAAGTTGTATGTTATAAGGAAGAGACCAGGAACAGACATTACCTCAAATTGTAAGTAATTAAGGGTGCCTGTAGACATATGGGGATGCTACTCCACCGTGGTGTAATTATAGTGCGTCAAAGCCAACACAATTAATGGAGTCTGCTGAAGCATGCTAATTAGCATGCTCTAGCAGCCTCCATGTTTCATGTATTCAGTGTCCGCACACTTCAAAATGGTGGTGAGGGCACTTTAACTAAAGCTCATCAAACAAGCTTTAGTTAAAATGCCCCCACTGTTGTTTTGAAGCATGGGATGCTGAATACATGAGACGCTATAAAATGCCCTCCCCTACCCCGAAGCATGTGTAAAGATTCCCTAAGAAAATAATGTCCCTGTTGTCAAAATGTATAAAATGTTTTAAATGTTTATCAAAACATCATTCTCCAATAAGTGTTATAGGGCTCTTGTAAGGGATATATTTTTGCATGTATAATGTATAAAGCATTAAAATTTTCAGCCTAAATTTTTGTATGTTAAATGTGTACTTACAAAACTAAGCTTAACACACTGTAATTTGCTTCTCATTTTGAACTACAAATTGAACCTTTTGTATTACTGTTCTGTATCCTGCACATGACATTCTGTGAGGCTCTATTAGTTTAGATTGGTTTCCATGGAAATGGGGAAGAGCAAATATGCCTGTGTTTAACTTAAGTGATTTGTACCCCCTTCCTTAATTTTTTTTAAGAAAAACTCAATGAGAGCCTACAAAAGTAAAGACAAAAATATTATCTGTGTGGAGGGGTTATAGTACAGAATAGAATTTGCGGAATGTAGAGTGTTTTTAGTGTTCATGAAAGGAGTCGCATCTACACTAAAGGCTTTCATTTATACGAAATACAGTATAAATGAAACACTTGCTACAAGAGCCTAAGCTCGTCCAGACTGTAATCAACAGACCTTAGTAAAAGAAGAGTCTGAACGTCTCTCTGCCAGTGCTGCCAAATTGCGTTGCATGGCACTATATCACAAAATATATGTAAGTTGCTGAAATACGACCAACAACTCATTTTCCATAGGCTCTCAGACACCTCTCTGACATTTGGCCTTTACCAACTTAAGTTAGATTTGAACTAGTGATGAAAGGCCTTACATATTTGCCAATTTCACAACAATAACATACACTTCTAATGTTATAGAAATCTTGGTGGCCTCTAGGCTATTTCCTTTGTTATGGACCAAATAGAAGCTTTCTCTGATTACTTTTAAGGGGACATTTTGTGCACATAATTTAATGTCAAACAAAAGATTAGGCAGAAATTTAGCAGTGAAAATGGCATCCTAATTGCTTGTGGTAAACTGGGAGACACATTGGTCAGAACTGTAAGCTTTGTTTTTGTAGAAAGTAACAAAGGAAGTGTATGAAAGAATGCCTGCTCCTCATTTCATCAAGCCAAACAACAGATTTCTCAGTTGGGATTTGATTGGATTCTGGGATGATTGAATTTCTGCTATAGTTTTTTAAATAACATTGTGATCATCACAGCACATGGTAAAACAGGCAAGGAGCAGAAATAGTCCAAAATTATGCAAGAAAACTAAAGCCTAGATACTTTTATAAATGTCTAAGTGTCACTCAGATGGATTTTAGACATCTAAGTGTCTGTGGCTAGGAACAGACATTGTATGTGTCCCTGGACAAGTTGTATCTGAATTTGTCCCAGAAATCCTGTGGTTTTAGCAAATAGCTGAATGCACTGCCGCTTTGTGCCATTAATTCCATGATTCAGTCCTGGAAGAACTTTTCAGACATGCCACAACATCCGAGGACACACTACAAGTCTCATGAAACTTTTGAGGGTTGGTCCTGGGACAATGGACATGGGCATTTGCATTTGATCTCACTGGTTTCTCCCACAACAAATGTGATGGCTGTTTGTAGCCAATGTGTAAACTGACCTCATGCTGCTCGTGTGTCTGGAAAATCATTAGCATTCTTTCATCTTAGAATTAAGGGGCATGCCCTAATGAGGGCACACACACAGTTTGTGGAAGAACTGCAACATTCCAGAAAAACTTCATATCCCATGAACCTTGAGGGTTGGTCCTGGGACAATGGACATGGACATTTACATCTGATCACATTGGTTTCTCCAAGAACAAAGCAGACTGAAGCACCTGAAAATAGTTTGAAGCCTTGCAAACTGCATGCAGTGCATGTGCACCCATTCACTGAACTACTAATTTGCAGTGAGGCATGTTTTTTGAATGGATAAGTGGGAGCAAGAAGCAGAATCCAGGACTCCATCCTTTCTAGTATTGCATCTGAGCATGCCAACATGTGTCTCAATTTTGACAATACTAATTAACTTGGCAGCTAGTTCATTTTTAAGTTCCACAAGAATCCATAAAGCAAATGGAGGAACACATATCCTATCTGCAGGGTCTGAGTTGGGTGACATTCTTAGATTGCACTCACTGAATTCTGGCCTTCCCCAGAAGACAAACAGAGAATAGTATGTCCCCAGTTTTATTATAAATTTGCATTGTCTCTCTCTCTCTGTCTCTCTCTCTCTCTCACACACGCACGCACACACACACACGCACAAACTCCCCTCTATGAATTGTCTTATGGCTGATATGGTTCACTTGACAGTCCAAACCACATCTTTACAGTTGCACCATTCTCATTTCCATTACAATAAGTGCACTGTTCACCCATGCTCCTGTGTACACACACACACACACACACACACACACACACACACACACACACACATGAATTGTGTTATGCAAAAATAAAAAAAAATGTACATGGCAGGGGAGATACCACAATCTCAACCTTTTAGCTAAGATCAAACAAGACTGGGGCATCTGAACCTCAAGGCCTCTAGGCCTGGGGCTTACATGAAGGATATCTGCCTGGATTTGGGGAGTATCCGAAGCCCCAGACTATATGTCAGAGAGGGAGGATACTTGTCTGGTAGTAGGGCCACACAGACTAAGTGATTGAGCTCAGTCAAATCTTGGAACTTGACTATTGGGCTTTTCCCAATTGAATCTGGAACTTATTTGTCCCTTGGGGAGGAAGAAAAAAATAATATATATATATATATATATGTCTGTACTAGACTGTGAAAGTGCTGCTTAAAATTGTGTTTATGAAATACCCATGTTAAAACTTACAGCAGTTTAAAAAAAAATAACATGCTTGTTATCAGTTCTGAATGAACTAAGTCTATGGGTACTATATGCAAATTGCTACAATAACCACATTTAATTTCAAGGTTATTGTTTTCACATTTGCTCCTCACTTCCATGTGCTCAGGAAGATCAGGGTCTTACAGTAAGGATAGTGGGAAGGGGCTGCCAGAGGAAAAAGTTGGTGGGAAGCAGAGAGCAAAGGGCTACCTGATCCTCCAGATTTATTTTCCCTTCTCTAGCAGTAGGAGAGGGACAAATTCAAGGCAAACGTCCAATTTTTCTTCTTTCATATGACTGACTTGGGGCAACAATTATAAGTCCAGTTTAAGGTTAGTTAACCGATCTAATGCTCTTGAGGAAAGGGATTGTATCTCTAAAATGTCACCATCAAATTTCTATACAGGGCAGAGTGTTGTTTTGTGGCCCACAGTTTGATCAGGATTGCTACAGTCACATTTTGCACCACTCCTAATACACCATTTGTGTATTAAGTGACTACAGCTGCCATGCCCAGTTTGGATCTGATTTAGAGTTTGGATCCAATTTAGAGCCTTCTGTGTTGTTCATGGAAGGTCAAAACCAGGAGGCTTTATTGTTGGGTTGGAAATTTGATGTTTATTCTGAATGGTAGTTTCATTCCACATCTTCCTCCAAGCTGCTGCATTATTGTGTCCTACAAGGGCTTGTACATGTGTCCACAGAGGTTTCCAGGAGACCAGGAGGTGTGCTGAGAGGTTCTTTAAATCTATATGGATATGGAGGCCTGGGTTGCCATTCATGTAGACAACCTCTCTGTATGTAGATTCATTGTGGTGAATGTCTACAGGAGCAATAATGGCCAGCACCAGTAACCATTGAACTGATATAGTTTTCAGGGTTCCATTGATAGCACGCATTGCAGAATTTAACTAGAAATTCATGCATTTGATATGAGTACTAGCAGCCCAGAGAGGTGCACAGTGCTCAGCTGTTGAGAAGACCAGTGCCATAGCAGAGATGTGGAGTACTCTCATGTTGGCACCCTAGCTTGTTCTGGACAGCTTTCACACTATGTTCACCCAACTCTTAATCTTCTCAGCTATTTTCTGAAGATGAGTATGAAAGGTTAAGGTACAGCTGAACGTCACACCTAGGTAGGACTGAGTAGGATCTTGTTGTAATTTTTCTCCACAAAAAGTCAAGTTGTGATGAGCATGTGCTTTGTGGTTGTTGAGGTGAAACACAGAGATAACATACTTAGTTGGATTTAGTTGCAGACTCCACTTGCAAAAATATTCTGCCACTATTGACAGGTCTAATGGCAGCATGTCTTCAGTCTCTTTGAAGGTCCTTGCCTGTGTAGTTACTGC
Organism: Alligator sinensis; assembly: GCF_000455745.1. Classification (NCBI taxonomy): domain Eukaryota; kingdom Metazoa; phylum Chordata; order Crocodylia; family Alligatoridae; genus Alligator; species Alligator sinensis. The sequence goes on from NW_005843196.1 coordinate 189,728, forward strand.
CAGATCATTGGCATATGCAAATTTCCTCAAAGAGGTAGCAGGCATATCACTTACATAAATGTTGGAGAGAGTTGGGGCAAGAACACTTCTGTACAGGAAACCATTATTTAGAGTCTTTGGTCTGCTCACTTTGTCCCAGAGGTAGACATCCATCCATTGATTGCCCAGAAATGTCCACAAAAGATGGAGCACATGGGAGAAGGCAGGACAAGTTTAGCAACAGACCATACTTCTAAATCAGGGGCGGGCAAAATGCGGCCCGCGAGCCAGATACGGCCCACCAGGCCATTCTATTCAGCCCACGGGGACCCTAAAAAAATTAGAAAATTAATATTTATCTGCCCCTGGCTGCCTGTCATGTGGCCCTTAATGACTTGCCAAAACTCAATAAGCAGCCCTCTGCCCGAAATAATTGCCCGCCCCTGCTGCCCGCCCCTGTTTTAAACAGTATCATATGCTGTGGAAAGGTGAAATCAAATCTATCATCCAATAATTAGATTCTATACCTGGAAAACTGTAACAAATGTTTAAATTTTCCATATATAGAATCTAATTATGGGGTGGGGAGGTCATTTTATAATTAAAATCATCTTCTATTCAAGTAAATAAGGTAGTATCCTACACACCATTAGACTGGATAGTCATGCTTGCTCTCTGTCTGGCCTGATGAATTTTAGTTTTTCCATACAAAGTAAGATAGCTTCAACAAGTAGATTTGAGAGTGCTCCTCCTCCAGCATATGCTACAGACATCTTGGTATAATTACTCATCCAGATGTGCAAGTTCAAATACCCTCAGGTGCAATAGGGAATGTGAATGACTGCTGTAATCAATGACCGATTGGATAAAAACCACTTGCCACTTGTTCTACTATTTGTAAGCGAAAACTCATATGGGCTTCGGGCTCTCAATTGGAAATAGGCACCCCTCGAGACCAGAGTAAATCACCAAAGTCCCAAAGGGGGACTTAAAGGATTTAAAGCAGTCCCCCACCCTTTATGCTTCCCACTGAACTTGCAATTTGTTTTACATTTTGGGCACCTAACTTTTCTTAGGCATCTTATAGGAAGTTTAGCTGCCTAACTGTGGCTTGTAGATTCTATTAGGTGCCTAGTCAACCAGAAGTTATGTTTGGCAATGCCTCTGTGTAAAACACCCAAGGCTTTTCACAGATTTAGTCTTTTGATCTTGCACATACTTACAGAATGACTCTTGTTAACTACAGACATATTGCAGGAGCAGGGTCTTAATTAAATGATAAAAACCTACTGGTGAAACACTGGTTCCATTAAAATAAATAGCCATATTTTCATTACTTCAATAGTCAAGAATCACCCTATATGTATGACTCATTTTCAAATTATTTAGCAGCGATATCTAGTCAGCCATCTGTGTACAATATTTAAGTACTTTAGGTTTCCGGGTTAAGTGGAGATTTTTAATTATTTATCCTCAAGGTATAGACTGATACCTGTACAAACATACAAACAAACAAAGTCTACTTATGTTAAATGATAGTTTGGTGGTGGAGAATTTGGTAAAATCAAAGGATACAAGTTAGAGAAATTATGAAAAAATATTTTATTCAAACAAAAAAAATCCAATAAGAGAAACAACTTGACTGTCCTGGCACTTACTAAAGTGAAAAGAACCTTGAAATTATATTTAATAATAAAAGTCCTCTTTCTGTTCCAGTTAGGTGATGTGTATCATCTACAAATCGTTTCACAAACGCTGTATGCATCAGTAAGAAAGATTTTAATTTAAAAGGATGCAAAATGGTCACAATGAAAATGGAGACACTGAAAGGATGATTAAGCTATTGAAAACTGTCCAAGTGCTGCATTTTAGAATGGCAAAATGTATGAAAAATCATTATGCAAGGATGACAGTTGAGCAAGACTGAATCTAATGCCCAATGTAGTTACTGTTATTATCTTTAAATTTCACTTTAAAACCACAAGACTTACAATTCTCACTTATTCAGGTAAATTACTTTGATATTCAAACATATATTTGGGATAAATCTCTCTTTCTCCTACCCAAGGCAAGCATTTTTTTTTATTTCAGCTCAATCATTCTGACATCACTGAGATCATATCAATTTTCAACACCAAGGAACATTAAGAACACTCGAACCATTTTGTGACTATACAGAGTTTTCGATTTCTGTCACCCTTCCAGATTTGGAGACAATACTGCTTCTGATTACATGATGTTTGCCTATAGAAATTTCCTGCAGTGTCTCACTTTTCTCAAGAACTGCAAATGGAATATTCTTGCACTAATAAAAGCTTTTAATGTGGGGGAGGGGGCGGAGGTATCCTATAGAAGTCCTGCTGGAAGCTATTGGTGTGATTATGTTGTGAGAACAGTTTGAATTATACCATTCTGGAGAAGAAAAAAAAAAAATAAAAGGAAAATATTCAGTAGAGAAAGTGCCAAAAAGAACATGCATTTTCCTAAGTAATTTGACCTTGCCTCACATGTCTGTAAAAAACACTATTTTTAGTAAAGAAAGTGTTATTATCTTATGTTTTAATGATGTGTGTGTGAAATCTGTCCACCCTTTTTGTGTGAGAATGAGTCATTCAAGTACAGAATTTCAGCTAAAAGTCTTGGGTTTTAGATTTTGGTTAGTAACAAACTGTTCTCCATGGGAAACCAGCTCAAGCAATTTAGTCCTAAAAGAGCTTAGATTTGTTGACCTTCAATTTCTGGTCTGCAGGCTTTTTACTCAGGCATTTAATAAGCAATAAGGATGAACTGGTATGTTATTAGAGACTGGGGGATGAGGAAGTTGTTCAGAAGGCATGATATTATCTTAGATTTATTTTTTATAAAGTACTTTTTTATTTATTAACTATACATTTACCCAGAGTTCAATGAAGGTGTATTAAATAAAATAGAAAAAGCAAGCCAAAAAAAAAATATTACCATCCAAGTTAGGCAAGGTTCTTTGAGTAGATGTGATATATTTTATTAGAACAACTGAGGTATCATTTAAATTGCTGTAGGTCTCTTTGTTTAGTTCTATTCCTCACACCCAAGATTTCTTACTTTTAATGCTCCCAAAACACCAGTTGTTCATGACATTCACTAATATAACATTTAGAAAGAAATCTGTAACAGGAATCAGGGGTTGTGGATGTGAACCAAAGCTACTTTCATTCTCTATTAAAGTCTTATACACCAATAATATATAACACATAGCATAATGGATTCCCTTGCTACTTATATTGGAAGAATTTATACTATAGATTGTATGGCATGGACATTTGTACACATGCACATGCCGTAGCGGTGGGTGGTTTGAAAAATGTCCAGTGCTGCACCGCATGCAGTTGTATAAGTGGTGAAATGTGTGTCCACACTAAGAAAATAGCATCAGTGTGCTTTTGAGCTAAAACAAATCAGAGGTGCTTTAGCTCAAAAGCACACCACCACCATTTTCTGCGTGCTGACATGCATTTCGTCGCTTATACAACTGTACACGCCACAGCGTAGTTCATATCACCTTGCATGAAGCAGCAGATACCCAGCACATTGCAGAATGAAAAGGTATGTGTATAAATGCCTTATATGTCTATTACATAAGTGCACAAGTGACTTACTTGTTTAACATAGTGGTAATCCCAATTTGTCACTTATTGCTTACAGGGCGCATCTACACTATGGTGCTGTAGTGTCCATTGGCAAAAGCTTTGACATCATTGCAGCAATGCACTTCCTCATTATAGTGCATTGCTATGGTGACATAGTGGCTAAAAATAACAATTCGGGGCCAGCACAATGCAGTACAGCCTGTTACGGCGCTACCTTTTAGTACTTCCAAAAGGAAGGCTACATGACGGCACAGTAACAAAGGTGCTATACGGCCATGTGTAGATGTGCCCATATTGTAACAAATGTCTTAAATATGAGTGATTAGGAACTCTTGATTACCCCCTTTGTACCATGAAGCTAACAGTACTTTGCATTAGACCCCCAACTCCATGCAGCGCCCAACGACTAGGGAGATGACGGTCCAATTGCTCATGGATCCTGGTACTCATTAGCCAGAGCAAGCAGGGAGCAAACACAAGCACACATTGCTTACAACAGCTTTATTCAGAATGGAGACAGCTTCAGGCGAGCTCCCTCACAGACACACAGCCCATGAAACCAGGGGAGCAGCCTTGAACATTAGTTCTTTTCACATTTTATATACCTTGGTTCATTCATATTAACATTCGCTCCGCCTTTGTCCCTCCTTCAGTTCCACCCATTTTTCCTCCCATCTCAAGCTCTACCTCTGTTTACTGTTTGCTTCATTAGCATGGTATTACCTATGGATTTCATTCAATTACATGCCTCTCTGCTAAGAGTAAAAGTGTAAGACTTTGACACTTATCTTCTTTCAGTCACGTGCAGTTTCTTGCTGGTTCTTTCTAGTTTTCTTGCTGACTTCAGCACCATCTCCAAGCATATTTCTGTTTTGTCTCCTGATGATAGCTGCAGCCTATTTTTACCCAGCACACATATACTTTGTACCCTATGCTTTTGTTAAGAATCCAGTTACTTAAGCATTAGCAAAGTTAGTTGCTTTTAATATATCATCCAGCCTTGTGACTAGTGGCTTTTCTGAGACTCAGGAAAAATAACTTTTATTCAGGTGCACACCCAGCACTCCCCAAAATCTAGATTATTACCCTAAATACTTTGGTTAAGGTCATAATGTGTCAAAATGCCAGGGAGCCCTTGTAAAGCGCCCTTGAAATAATTAGGGAAAAATCTGGCCTGACTGAAATCAAATGGATTTTTTTCATTGATAGGCCGAAATTTCTTCCATAAAATTTAAATTATCCCAATTTAGTTAGATTAAATTGGACATACCTAAATGCTGGCAAGAACAAGCCCGGGAGAAGACAAAAGAGACTTTTCTTCCTGTTTGGTTGATGCATTATTTCTGTAATCCCATTAAAATTGATAGGCCCATGCATCTTTATCTCACTTTTTTCAGTTTCTGCAATCTGGTAGAAATATTGCACTCTGTTTCAGTAAAGTATGTCACAGTTTTTGGGGTTTTTTTTCCATTTATACATTGTGTCTGTATGCTTTGGACACTTTTCATTCATTTAATTGAGCTTTGTAACATATAGGTGCAGGAATAATTTCATAATGGATACAAATAATTTTTAAAAATCCCTCCCTCATGACAAGGACTTCAAAGTAGGGAGAGTATTACATAGCCTTTGGAGTCATGTAAATTAAAATGAAAGATCACATCTAAAATTGGCATTAACTATTGTGCTCGAATCCAATTTTGTATATTCTATTAGGGTGGCAGTGCATATTAGATCCCTTAAGGTCACTTTTATCCATCTTCTTTAAACATTGTTTGGGATTCCAGTGGCAATCAGTAAACCCAGTAAGTCAACATCTAATAAATTACCTCACGAAATCAATGGTCCTCAACCATGGTAGGATTAAAGTAATAAATATTCCAACAATTACAAGCTAACTTGTGACTTTGTCATAAACCCTGCACCCTATGGTACCGCCTAAAGAATCTTAGCAGGGGAGGAGGAAGAGAAGGGGTAGGAAAATGGGACATGTATGAGCACTCCTTGGACCTTAAACATAATGCAACATACATACCTATATATTGGCCTGCTATGCCACTGAGCACATTGTGGGAAGCATGGTTTCAAAACTTCATAAACTTACCAGATATGAAAGGGCTGGTGGTTCTGAGAAGTCTACTTCCCAATGCCTAACATAATTTCCCTCCCATCTTGCTTCCCTTTTCCTTTTCATCTTGTTTCCCTTCTCTTTCATGGATATACAATATGGACCACAAACTGTCTTGATTCTTGTCAGGGTAGGTTAAGCAAATGAAGTAAATGAGCTGCATTTACTGGTACCCACCTCCACATTCTCAGGAATCTACATTTTTGCATAGGTACTCAAAAGTATAATTTCCCCGACTCCTTACATGTCTGTGCATGTACATACATGAGCCTGCACAGGTATTATTTCTCTACTCCAACAACTAGAACTTTTCCATCAGGAAAATTCTGACTAAAAACAATGAATAACAAATAATCATTTTTATGGATGAATTCTTTTGCTGGCATACAAATCCTTATATACATACACACACAAAAGAATATATATTGTATATAGTCTTTTCTGTTCTTTTGTGAGGAAGATTATATATAGGTATGCACAGCAGATAGTCTTGCACACAAAAGAACCCTGATATACATTTTTACAAATAAGAAATAGGGAAAATGAATATGGTCAAAGCAATAAGCTGTTTAGAATTAAAATTTATGTCTGGGGCACTGAATTTTCAGGGGTCAGTTGAGCACTTCATTCAAAATTACTATTATAAATCTACCCAGTAGTCAGTTGTGAAATAGTAAGCTGGGAGGAGGTTATTTGTTTTGTTTGCTTTGTATCTCAGGGCAGTTCTCTAGACTATACACAATGAATGTATGAGTTCTGTCTACTTCCTGTTCGCTGGTGACTACTGCAAAAAGTCACCGTTGCAACTGAAACTCCATATGCATTCTAATTTATAGCAGGTGGACAAAGGGCTGAACCATCCAATGGACAGCTTCTCCAGTACAGGCATGCAAGGTGCAGTGGTGTGGAGAAATTTATTCTGTCATTTCACATATTTTGTTCCTTTTGCAAATACAGACCTTTAAGGTTAAATATCTGGGTTAGCACTTTAAAAAGGTCCACACAGAAGTTAAGTACCCAATTATCAATTCAAAGCCCTTTACAAATCCCAGACCTGGTATATTTACTAAACACTTTTAAAATAACATTTGTGAAAAAAGGCTGGAGTGAATCGGAAAAGTAATTTAATTTGAATGTCAAGCATAATTAGTGCTGATATATTTTTTTTCACGATACGATAAACATTCATAAATATTTTATATGGATAACAAATACTATTCTTTCTTAGGAACAGCTTTCCAGAATGCTGAGCTTGTTGAAGTAAATACATCTATAGGTCCTGGGAAAGACCATGTCTAATAAAGTGCACCATATACAGAGTTCATCATCTAAGTACGAGGGACAAATATTAGGTATTATAATGTTTAGCTAGTGGTGATTTGGTTAGCATGTTTACAACAAAAAGAAGGCCAAATTCCACACACTACTGGCAAAAGTTGAGCCACAACTAAAATTCATCTGAGAATAAAATCTTTTTTTTTTTTTCCCCCTCTCTCTCTCTCTCAATAGTGATTAGACTGGAAGATTATCCACTCCGGGATTTTTTCAGCCAGCAGTAACAGATGGCTAAGTTAGTGATAAACCACTAAGGGGGCTGAAGAGTTGATTAGCAGGACTGACTGAATACATACATCTACAAACTGGCAGAATGCCTAGTAAAGCAGTGACCCATCACTATCCTGAGTCTTTAAAATATTAAACAGACAGTTCTCTGCTAAAGAAAAAGTAAGTTTACTCAGCTTATTGTTTGCAGAACGTTTTGATGAGTTAAAAATGGCGTGATCCACTTTTTCTTTATTTTTAGCATACTTTTTCTTGATCCTTACATCATCCTAAAGTCTGCTTTAAGTATACCAAAAGGATAGAATTTGATTTCATTAGAAATAAATTTAAAAGTAAAAATAACCCCCACAAATCTTGTCTTCAGTTGTGATGACATGAGGTTGCTTTAATCATCTTAAGAGAAGGAGACTGGCATTGTTTGTTTTCAATATTGATCTCAATGAAGCATTTGACATCTTGTTTATCTTTAGAAAGTGCTGTTCTCAATATAAAGTAAAAATGCCACAAGCTGATAAAGAGGTATTCCATAGTTTAAATGGGAGAGGAGGGCTTAGATCACTGGAATGGTATGATCACCTACTCCTTTAGGTCAGATTCTGCCACCCATACTCATGTGAGCAGTACTTATGGTATATTTACAGGCTCATTAATTTCACATCAGAATGTACTACTAAGTTTGAGGCTGGCAGCGTTATATCTTTTGAAAACTGTAATACTTCCTCTTCCAAGAAGAGTTATTTCTGTGGGGACAGATGATGAGACAGATCTTCAAATGAAGTAAATTGAATCTGCTCAATGGCTTCATGTCTTAGTGATGTTGTGTCATGCAAAGTAGTTACAATACACAATACACAAGTGTTATATAGCAGCAAAAATGTGCAATTTGATTGTCCTCTCATTGGAGTTTTGCCATTGTATAGTGTTCAACACATTAATTAAAGTAGTATATAATGGGTGTGCATTGATTTTGTTGATGTATCAATCACCACAGAGATTTTTTACATCTATTGCTATTTTGGGTTTGTATATACATACATTGTAAATACAAGCACATTATATGACTGACTTCATGGTAATTACAAGGAACACATTTTATATTAACTGATCAGGGCTGATGATTTTACCTAATACAGAAGTACCTTAATATTTGCATGTAGCCTTAGTACTTACTCTCTTGTACTTGGGATATAAGGATGGGATAAAAGGGGCTTGCCTATTGAGCTCAATTTTGGTTAGGAGGTGGTGGGAATAAAATGATCTGTGAGACTATTCTGTTCTCAAGTCATAAAGTATTGAACAATTAAGCAATACCAATATTCAGGCAAATTATCAAACTATCTATCAAGATATTAAAAAACCTTTAATGGTACATGAAGCTATTCTTATGTAAGCTTTCTGAACAATGCACAATGATTCAGCTAGCCAGGCATCATCATGGCACCTGGGGTCATGGTTCCATCCAGCATGGTCTCTTCTTGCTTGGTGACAGCTTCCCAAACTTAAAGGGGTAGGTGAGATATCATGTGAAAAATACAATCTAAAATTATAGTTCAGGAAAGACTAATTCAAACTGAAAGAGATGCACAGATCTGCTAAAACACTTGGGATTGGAGAGCCTATCATGAGGAGAAACTAAAAGAGCTTGGCTTGTTCAGCCTAGCAACGACTAAGAGGGAATCTAATTGCTATCTATAAGTACATCAGGGAGACATACCAGGGAGGAAAAATAACTGTTCAAGTTCAAGGGCAATGTTGACACAAGAACAGATATATATAAACTGGCCAATAATAAATTTATCATTATCTGGAAATTAAAAGAAGGTTCCTAACTACCAGAATCACTATTTTTTTTACTACAGATAGTCATTTCCATTATCATGGGAAAGAATTAATGGGTTTTTTACTATTCCTACTTGGCTCCAGCTTTTGCTGATGAAAATGCCAGCCCCAACATCTCCAGTGAAATGTAAATTCAAGTCTAACATCCAATTGGCTCTTTGAAAAAAAACTGAAACAGCTATTTTTACTGCTGTGTTGCTCTTTGGCACTGAACCTTTAAAGCAGTGGTTCTCAAGCTTTTTAGACTTGAGGCATCCCTGGATAATCTTGAGGTACCCTTGGATAGACTTAAGGCACCCCTCAGATAATATCAGCTATTCATTTTCACTTTTTTTTTTTTCACTACAGAAAAATGATGGAGCAAATATTTTGTTGCAAAGAACTCAGAAAAGCCATGGCAGGTCAGAATGTTTTTAACACTATGAATTTCTGTTTGAAATCTCTGGATATATCATGTGAATCATGTGTGCACATCTAATAGAACTAATCTTGTGTGGCATTCCACAGCACCCTTGAATGGATCTCAAGGCTGCCCCGGTTGAGAATCACTGCTTTAGAGGAATAGGATCATGGGAAACTGTGCACTTAGTCTAACACAATAACTTAGGGTGCGTGTAGATGAAATGAGTCTCTAAATTGAAGCATTGGGTTTTTAAAAACACCACTTTAATTTAAGGCCAATTAAACCCCTGTGTCATGCACACATCCTGCTAACTTACCTGCCTCTCCAGCGGTGGTGAGGGGAGGGAAAGCTGCCAGCGGGCAGAGCAGTCCCTGGGCTGCTTCCCTCCACAGCAGTGGCACACCTCCCACCCCCCCTGCCCCCCTGGTGGCACCTGCCTGCAGGCACCTAGCTCAGGTGGTCCCAGGAAGCACCAGGCTCCGTGCAGCTCAGGCAGGCAGGCTCTGGGGGATGGAGAGAAATCAAGCCCACTGCTTTTCTTGGGCAGAGTCTGCTTTCCTGTGCTGCTGCCAGGCTCCCTGCAGGGCTTCCTGAAGAGCCATGGAGCTGCATGGAGCCCCATGCTTCTCTCTGCAGCTGTAGGGGCAGCAAACTAAAACTCATAATGAAGAGTAGCAAACTGAAGTCTGAAAGTGCATTGGGAACTGCAACAGGCAAGGTGCCTGGGATTGTCATTATGCCTCTAGTGACTGCCCCTATGCTGTGAGGCTCCCTGTCCAGTCTCCCAGGGTCTCACCCTGCTTTCTTTCCTGCCATGCCTTGTTATTAAAGTAATGAGGGGAGACCATCATCAGATGATGGAGAGCCAAGGTGCTCTCTTTCTCCATCCTTCTCAATATTCATTCTCTCCAGCTCTATGTGTCCAAAAGGCTAAATTCACAACCTTCAGCTACCCCATACCCCAGCCCAAGCCTTGCAGATGTTATACCAAACCACTTCATGCCTCTACACCTTTGTCAGTGTCTCAGTCTTCCAGGCCTCTGCCCCTTTCCTCTAGCTGGCCCCTTTCTGTTTAGGCCAGGCTCCTGGGTTCAAGCACTGGTCTCACCTTTTCAGGTTCTGATTCTGCCCTCTTGGGTTTTGGGCCCCTGGCCCTGATTCCCACCCTCTTGGGTTTCTTGCCCTTGTCTGGGCATTTGTCTCTTGGCTTTGGTTCTTCCCTTCTCTGGCTTCTTACCCTCTTGGGATATAGACCCTTGGACCTGTTTCCACCCTTCTTGGGCTTTTGCTCTGTCCCTCTTGGCCTCAGGTCAGCTACTGCCCTCTTAGGTTCTGTGCCTTGCCCCTGGCAGGTTCCAGACCTCAAGTGCTTGTCAGGCACTAAATTGCAGTGGGCCCCTCAGGTGCCCCATGACTGCCTAATCATCACCCCTTTTTCTAGCCATGGCCGGTCCACTGGTATAAAGCTCTAACCCAGAAATAAGTCCTCTGGCTATAACACAACTTCCCAACTAGGTCTTAGCACAAACCTCAGCTCCTTGGCTATATCTCCCCTACCCTGTGTTCTATTCCCCCTGCAGGTCAGCAGCATTCTACTTGTGTTACTGCCAGGATACCACTGGTCCTTCCCATAGGCAACAACCTGGTGAGGGGTATGCGGGTACTCAACCACCTGGGCGACAGTGATCATCGACTGATGGAATTTACTATCCAACGCAGGGTGGTGAAAGCAAGCAGCAAGGCAGAGGTCCTCAACTCCAGGAGGGCTGACTTCTGTAAGCTAAGAAGGTTAGTAGAAGAGGCATTGAGGTCTCAGAGTTTCAATGAAATGAGAGTCCAAGATGGGTGGTTGTTCCTCAAGGAAATTATCCTCCGCACTCAAAGGGAGTCAGTCCCAATGTGCACCAATAGAGTCAGGAGTGCCAAGAACCTCTCATGGCTTGGTAAAGGCATTCTGGGATGCCCAAGGCCAAAAAAGGAGGTGTACAAATAGTGGAAGCAAGGGGCTACTACCAAGGAGGATTACATTGCCATTGCTCGGGAATGCAGGGAGGTTTCCCAACACATTCTCTTAAAAAAAAAAACTAGGTGACTGCAGCATTGATGCCTACACAGTCATATTGGTGGCAAATTGGCTAGATGGTCGCACTCAGAGAACGGTGGTGGATGGGTCGCTTTAGACCTGGAGGGATGTGGGCAGTGGAGTCTCCCAGGGCTTGGTCCTAGGGCCTGTACTGTTCAACATCTTTATCAGCAATCTGGATGTGGGTGTGGAATGCATGCTGTCCAAATTTGCTGATGACACCAAGTGTCCCAGCCACCTGTGGAGGGTTCGGGATTGAAAGTATGGTCAGGGGTAGAAAGTTAAGAAAGGTTTATTAACTTAAGAAAAACACAACTACATGTAGTACAAGACAAACAATGGCAGACAAGAAGAATTCACATCGGCAACTTATCGGCAGTCCCCTCTGAGGCCTGATGTACAACAAGTTTCTCTTTCCACAAAGTTCAGCGAAGTCAGGCGTCCCCGATCAGCACTGTTTGAGAGGTACAGGGAAGGACCCTGGAATTCAGTCCTTGGGCTCCTCGTGGTGCATGGGCCCACTGATCCAAGTCAACAGCTAATTAATCCTTTTCACAGAGCTGTATCTTCCTTCTGAATGATTTCTGGATATTCCAGCTAATTTATAGCTTCTGAATGGTACTGATAATGTACAACCACTCAGATTCTTTTTACTTCAACTGTCCTTAGACTGACCAATAGCAGTACGAGCCTTGCATTCCTTTGATAAGGTAATTTTAACTGCACCATAGAGCCTTACTATTTCAAGGCTTTGCTAAATTTACTAGGCTTTACTTTATACAAGGCCTCATTACATTTTAAACTTTAATTAGGCTTTTAGCAACAACTTATAACAATATCTAAACAAATACAGAAAAAAAAACCCACTCAATCTAATCATCATAGAGCCTTCAGCAAGCACCTTTATCACACAGACATAATTTCAGCTGTTACGCCAAGTTGTGGGGTGAGGTGCACATGCTGGAGGGGAGGGACAGAATCCAGCTAGATCTAGACAAATTACAGAGGTGGGCAGATGAAAATAGGATGGAATTCAATGCAGACAAGTGCAAGGTACTGCATCTAGGGAGAAGGAACCAGAAACACACCTAGAGGCTGGGGAACACCCTTCTTGTAAACATGGTAGCAGAAAGGGATCTTGGAGTCATTGTTGACTCCTGGATGAACATGAGCTGCCAATGCAAGGAAGCAGTCAGTAAGGTTAACCACACCTTGTTGTGCATCTACACATGCATCACAAGCAGGTCCAGGGAGGTGATTCTTCCCCTCTATGTAGCATTGGTCAGGCTACAGTTGGAGTACTGAATCCAGTTCTGGGTGCTGCACTTCAAGAGGGATGTGGCTAGCATTGAGGGGGTCCAGAGGAGGGCCACTTGCATGGTCAAGGGGCAGCAGGGCAGGCCCTATGAAGAGAGGCTAAAGGTCCTGAACCTATTCAGCCTCCACAAGAGAAGGTTGAGAGGGGATCTGGTGGCTGTTTACAAACTCACCAGGGGGCCCCAGCAGGAAGGTGGCCCCATCAGGAATTGGAGGAGGCTCTGTTCCCCTGGGCACCATCCGAGGTTACTAGGAATAATGGCCATGAATTGTTAGAGAGAAGGTTCAGGCTGGACATCAGGAGACATTACTTTACAGTTAGGGCTGCCAGGCTCTGGAATGGACTCCCAAGTGAGGTGGTACTCTCTCCTACCTTGGGGGTCTTTAAGAGAAGGCTGGGCAGATATTTGGCTGGGGTGATATGATCCCGGCACCAGTTCCTGCCTGGGGTAGCCTGACTCCCTGCAACCACAGCCAGCTGAGCCTGCTGGGTCTTCTTAAAGGGGCAAGAGCCTCCTGGCTCCCTGACACAGTTCCCTCTCCTCCCCCTCCCTTAGTCTTCAAATAAAAGTGTCTAGATTTTCTGTTACGGATCCAAAGGGGAACCTTGTTCCTAATCTCTTCATCATGTTTACTACAAATCAAAAAAAGAAAAGGATTCAAGAACTGTTTAAAATTCATCAAATATTCCATTGCTTGATTTCCCATAACTAGTAAATTGGGGCTAGCTCTAAGCAAGGCAGAAAATGACACAAACAAAATACCCATCCTAAATATATCCCCCGTACAGTGAAATTGAGAATGGGTAAGATTGAAGTGTATGCAAAGTAATTTTCTCACATGCTTCTGTCTAGCTAGCAGCAGTTGAGCTGAGTAGAGATGCACACTTTTGTATCTAATAAAATCTATAGCCAAGCCAGCATAGTGAGGTGAAGATGAGAGCAACCAAAGAACAAGAGATAGTTTTCTAGACAGTCAAGATTTCTAGACATGCCTTATCTTCCTACATGAAGGTAATAACTCAAGTGATCTTCTCTAATACCTTTTAGAACACCTCTTCAACAAGGAAGTCTGTCAAATCTATTATCCTCAAGAGGACTTATTTTTTTCTTTTTTAACGCATCTTGCAGTGTAATGAAAACTATGGGCTTTGAGGCTAGGAATCATTCTAAGCCTTTATATGGTATTTTTACACATGATCCTTTTGCTTGACAGGGTTAGTCCACAAAAGTACCTTTCTGACCTTGCACATCTGCTAAAGAGGCTAACATTATAACATGAATGTTCCAGTGTCTAGACAGGGAGCATCTGAATAATTCCTCATTGTATCAAAGTGTAGTGACCCCATAGCAGCTGTGTGCTACATGCCTACCAAATATTTTTAATTTCCATGTTTGTGTTTCCATAAGTTCCAACATTTGGTCTCAGTTGTGGTCCAAACATAGAATTGTCACTTGCTAAAATCAGGTCTTGCTTGCTGAAGAGTCCATCACTCAGCACAAAAGGAGTTAGAGCAGATGAGCCAGAATCATACATTCAAATCCTGATCAGCATGGGGCCATTTCCTTCCTATACATACTGAATTAATCAATCAAGTTTCCTCTAAATGGCTCATGCCATAGCTGTAAATGTGTTGAGGGACTGGGAGATTAATCTGCTGTATTCTGACCAGACCAAGTTTCTTGCCAAAATTCTTCAAGCAGTTTTCCTCCTTCCCCAGATGCAAAAGTATTTCTTGGCTTCAATTATTTCTACTAGCTTTGAGAAGATGCACTGTTACTGAAAGAGTCACTCCTGGTTAAGCTAGTCTTACTCAATGATACAGTAATTGGCACACTCCAAATGATATCCACATCCCCTAAGCTGTGTACAAAGGTTTAGGCAACTGGTCAGGAAGGAACTCTAAGCATGGTGCTTTACACAAAGTGCCATGAGTTAGAGCACCATTTAACCCAACAGGCATTCACTTGTTGGTGGGGGAGGGCTGGAACCCTCCTGCACTGGCCAAGGCCAGCAGGCAGGAGCATACCAGCAACCTCCCAGGAAGCTTCTGGATCTCCTGCTCCCCAGTTCCAGTCATGGTGCCAGCTGGCAATTGTTAGCAGCAGCTGGGAGGGAAAGGGAGGATGGAACCCTGCAACAGTACAGTGGATGGAGCACCCCCACGGTACATTCCCCCTCCCAAATACCACTGCTGGAGTCTTGGGCAACTGAGCCAGGTGTGTGCAGTAGAGGGGGGGCTTCTAAGTGTCTTGACACTATTCCTCTTGTGGCTGTTACACCCAGACCCAGGGTAGGGGGTGGGGCAAAATGGCCTCCCCAATGCATGGACTCAGTTTTGATCCTCTCAAGACCCCAACAAGGGTATACAGGCCAGGCCCATGATGCAGGGGGTCTCCTTCTTTCCCCCACCCCACTGCCCCAGCTCTGGGTGTGACAGCCATGAGGCTGCCATTATGAAAAGCCTCAGGCAGAGGAAGGAATAGAGCCCTCCCACCACACAGGCCAGGCCCATCTACCCATGTTGGGGTCTTGAAAGAAGCTGCATTGGGCCTGTGAGGTAAGACACTTCTGTTTCCACCTCCACCTCAGCTCCAGGTGTAGCAGCCACTAGGCTGCTGCTGTTAAGATGCAAGCACAGGGTATGGGGAGGCAGGTGGGGAAGGGAATCCCTCCATTGCACAGATCCAGCCTGGCTTCCCCAAGACCCCAACAGAGATAGCTGGGAGGGCACTCAGGGAACAGGGGGCTCCCTTACCTAACCTCCCCTCCCCTGCAACATAGCTGTGCAGGATAGAGACAGAAGTTTTCTGTCTCCTCTCAGTGAGAGTCCCAGGGGCAGGGCTGGGGCAGTGGTTGCCTGCATGAGCACCAGCCCAGCCCTGCAAAGCCACATGGGATGTGGGTGGAATGGCTCAAAATTAATCCTTGCAGGGAACCTGTACATAGGCTCCCTAAGTTGTTCTGCCCTAGAGCTACAACAGACTAGGGCAACATTTTTTGCATGATTGACCATTTTAAAAGCTCTCTGCAGCCATGAATGTTTCTTGTGTTACAACTACAGAGCACTTTTGAGGGCCTCATCACACAAAAAATGTAACTGCTGCAGTCCTCCCCTCCCCCATCTGGGAAGACACAATTTAGGGGTTCCCCTCCCCCCACAGGTAGGAGGTAGTCACTCATGGTGGGTGGGGCTGGACAGCCCGGCCCAGCCACTCAGGAGGGAAACTCCTGAGGTGTAGGGCTTTTCCCCTGATGAGTAGACCCCAACTTGGGGGGAGACTAGTTCCTGGGTGGGGAGATATGTGCCTTCCTACCCCTTCTCCATGACCAGGGAGCTGGGGAGTGATTATTAGGGGTGTGTTAAATGGGCCCTATTCAATTTGGATTCAGAATTGGCATGAAACAGGGACAGTGATTCAATTAATTGATTTGGCTCAGTGTCCCTGATTCAATTAAGCCAAATCCAAATCTGAAGATTTGATGCTGATTCAGAGAATCAGTAATTTGGACATAGACATACTTTTAAATTATTTTTCTACATACCTTGAGGTACCAGGCCCAGCTTGTGACTAATGCAATGCTGGTGCAAATGGAACATCCCACATGAGCATGGTGGGGGCCCCTGCACACACAGCGGTGAACCTGGAGTGAACCAGAAGTCTGCCAGGTAGTGTACTGGGGGGCACCTCTGCACCCCCTCATCACAGCAATCAGCCACAGGGTGGCCCCATATGCCTCTCCCAAACCCAGAAGGAACCATTCACTGAGCCAGGGGGCATGGGGTGGGCCCTGCACACTCTCTACCAGACCCAGAAGTGGACCGGAAGTCAGCTGCCAAGCACACTGGGGAGCCTCCCTGCATCCTTGTGGGATCATCCATGTGCCCCAGCATCATAGTATTCCCGAGCCACTTGCTACCTAGAGATATGTAAAAAAAAAAAAATTTTTAAGATGTGTCTATGTCCAAATCACTGAAACTTTCTGAATCAATTCAGAGGGCTCTGATTTGATTCAGAGAGATTAAAGGGTCCTCTGATTTGATTTGGAGATTCAGCCACCAAACTGGGCCAAATCTCTACCAGATCAAATCAGGGACTAAAGCTTTGCACAGCCCTAGTAATAATGTAATAGGTCCCCACTCCCTGCAGCTGACAACAGAGGGTTTTGGGCAAGTGCCAGACAGCCAGTCAGGGATGACCCCACTTGACTGACCTTGGCTGCCCTAGGTAATGGCCAGCAAGCTGGGAGGGGTGGATGAGGGGCCTCAGGATTCTGAGCTTGGCCAATGCAGGCATATGCTTGCCTTCCTCAACTGAAGAGTGAATTTGAGTTTTGTTCATTAATGGTACAATCTACACAGCTTAGAGAAACCTGTGAAGATTGGATTAATTCCCCCTTGGGCTTTTTAACTGTCTGTACTGAGCCTGTATGGGTATTGTTTTGGTTATTGGCTACTACACCCCAATAAATTCATAATTCTATCCCAGTAGGGCAATGCACTTACCAGCACTATATAAAGCCCACATTTCAGGCTCAGACTAGCTCCTGAAGAATCTCAAAAAAAAAAAATGCAGAACCCCCCCAAACCTTTGACCTTTGGAAGAGAAAAGAAGTCCCAGATCCTCTTTCCAGAAAACAAGCAAACAAAAACCCAAAACAAATAAACAAACAAAAAACTTTAAGGGAATCAGAGCTTTTGGCCAAAGTGTTCTCTGAAACACAACCATATATGACGCACTTTTCCCACACAAGAGATCAAATGACCATTGTGTCACATTCCTTATACTCTAACCAAAGTTTATTAATCAACACTGCATAAGGAGGAAACTCACTTAGGGAAAACACCCACAATTGCTACCCTCCTCCACTTCTACGCAGGGCAAATAAGGTTCACATCACCTGCTGCCCTGTAAAGGAAAAGCTTGCCAGACTTGCATGTTAGGGTTCACCCCCTGGAGTATATGCTGACATATACCCTCTATAGCTGACTTGACTTCCAATACTTTGTCTGTAGAAATGATTTTACTGCATACCTACCACTGTTCTGCTTGTGTTTCCTAGAACCTTCCAGCCCAACGGGGCCTTCTCTTCTATCTGTCTTGGTGCAACCTTTATTCCTAGGACAGATATGACCTCCTCCTTGGTACTCAGGAATCAATATATTTATGTAATCCTAAATCTGATGAGTTATTAATATTAAAACTGCTTAAAGTGTATTTTTTTAAACCTTTTTGTAAAAAAAAACAAAATGATTACATCTTGACAACATGCATCAGTATTTTTGTACTTGTGAAATTATATTTTACAGTTTCTCCTATTACTGGAAAATGCAGTAAGATCATTTCTGGAAGGTTACTTTGAAAAGAATTGATAATGAATGTGTCTAGTGATTCAGACTTAATAAAGGTCTTAGTCTAAATCTTCACACATACTAGGAACAGCAGCTGCAAATTAAATTACACGGAGGACAGACAGATGCAGTGATACTGAGGGTTGCTTATGTTTTATAGATCAAAATGCCTTGGACCTTTCCACAGAATTACTCACTCAATTCTTGTGCATACCCAGAAGTCTCTTACTCAAGTTAATCAGGACTTTAACTCAACCTAGCTGGCCTGGCAGGTTAACAGTAGGTTGAGCCTTGTGTACCACCAAAGTTATTAGCATGCAAGGAGGAATCTGCTGTCAGTGCACACACTGAGCTGCTTGAATTATTTCTCAGTGTGACCGCTTTCACCCGAGTGAGGCTAATTCCAGAAGAGTTAACCTGAGGGGCGATAACTGGGTAACTCAAACTAAGAGAAGGCAAGGACAGAACTTGGTCAAACTGTTTAGGTAGCATGGTCCTAAGCTAATCTGAGGTCTGCAGTATAATTAAGACAGGTGTTGAGCCCTCCTCAGAATTTCTACAATGCTTTGTGCTGCACACTCATTGCCAATCATTGACATGCTCCTGCCACATATGCCCTAGGCCTTTATATTGAGACATGTGAAGGAGTCCTTGAGATGCACTTTTACAACATTTTTCTTCTCATTTTTTTTCCATTTGAAGGAAAAATCTTGCAACAAGAACTACAGATTGTTATGGTTAGAATGCTGTTGAGGGTTTTTAGTCACTCTAAATATGTAATGAAGTGATTCAAAGTTATTTTTGGCTGAAGTCAGGCAAAAGGCAGGGCAGGGTGACATCTTAGTGACTAACTCATTCAGAGAGCATCTACATGAGATGCTATGTTGCTTTAGTGACGCGCTACAGTAACGTAGCTCATCACTATGGTGACGTAGCATCGCGGACACTAATTGTGACACCACCACTACTACACAGCAGCAATGAAAATTACTTGTGCACCACCAGGACTGCTCAGTACCCAGGCAGGAGCATGTGTAGATGCACCCACAGAGACATAAACTATTGTAGTCTGTCAGCAATGAAAGCTTATGCCTCTCTGAACAAGTTTGTCCCTAAGATGCCACCCTCTCTTGTCTTATTTAAGTATGTGGACAAATAGACAACAGAAACTGTATTTAAATATTACCATATTATATGTCAATGGAAAAGTACAGTAAATGTAAATGAGCCAGAAAATCGTTTCAAAGTGCAGTGCATGCAAAAATGGCTATTGTTTCAATGGTGGCTAGCATTACCATATGTGGAACTGGCTTTTTAACTACTGCAAATGAATAAGTTTGATTAATATGAGAGTAAAAGCTTTATATTCTTTTGTAAAACTGATTGTCACACTCAGACTCAGGTCTATGTTAGTGTTAGAGTCTCATCTTCCTATGGTTTCTCAGTCCTAGAAAATAAAAGAAACTATAATCTGACCCAAACCTTGCATTTCTAATTTCAGATCTGTAGCAAGTGAATACGTTGATTGGGACTCCAGAATGCTCTTGCCTTCTTGGGATGACATCCTTCTTCTTGTAAACTCTGTAGCTGTACTTCTTCTCTATTGAAATCCTTGGGGTACAGCTAAATTGTTGGCCATTCTGCTTAACTATGGATCCTAGATTCTTTCGGTTTAAAACAATGCTAAAGTAAACTTGGAGTAGTTCAAAACTAGAAAAGAGATAACAGTAGCATCTGTTTCTTTGAGTGGAAGTTAAAAACTAGGGATACAAGAAGGGTGAGCATAGCCTCCATGGAGGAAGAAGTATAGCTGAGTTGCATTTGATGATAAGCTCTAGCCAATGTGGTTACTGTCTACTGACATCCATGGCTTCATTTCATTTTCTGCTCATATTATGCCCTACTTAGAGGCCTAAATCTGAAATTATCCTCATGAAAAGCTTTCATTTTTCTTAGTGAGAAATGACATTTCTATGTATCTTGCTGGTGAATAATATTAACAACTATTTCATGCCTAAATGTTTAACCCACGTTCTAACTGGCTTCTGACTTCAGTGGGTCTTGCATGTGATCCTTAAACAATAGAAACTGATCAGAAAGGAAAAGAGAAGAATTCAAGAGGCACATTTTGGAAAGGCATGAGAAAGATTGTGCACTGTACTATAAAACATAAGGCGCAGTAGTAGATCATTTAAACATTTTCAACAATTATAATGGGTACTTAAATCTTTCAAGAAAATCATTCAAGTTAATTTGTTTTCTACCTAATTATTCATATTCATGATTTAAGCACCATTTAGTAATCTTTCAGACCCTTTGTTTTTGAACAGTGAACCTGAAATAATTCCATATGGTTCATGAAACTCAGTATGGGCTTGGGGGTATTATAACACAATTGAGTCAGGTACCTTTCCACATGGCATATACTTAATGAACAAATTGCACCTTTTTTGCTTAATTGGTGGGAAAATTAATGGATAACTATTATTTTCCTTGCAAAATATGACATCTATCACATAATAACCTAACATTTATGTTGTACCTCTGCATATTGTGAGTGTTCCCTCAGTTTACAGCAACCCCACATTTTGAATTGGAAGACAGCCCAACCATCAACAAAAGAAGGAGAAATATTTCAGGTCCCAAATAATGACTTCTTTATTAATAATAATGGAAAATTCCCTTACAACACAAAAGCCAACTGGCTCTACTTTAACCATAATTATCTTGATTGTAAATTACAAAGAAGTATGGTTTATTTGAATTTGGAAATGCTTAAGCTCATTTATTATTAATTAAACCAATTTCATTATAAATGATTGGAGCCATATGCATCATTTAAAAAACGGAAATTAGATTAGATTTAAATGCATCATCAGAGTCAGATTATAGACAGATGGCTGCAAGGTGATTTTAAATTCTTTGTATTTTGTTGTAAAAAAAACAGGGTATGTGATGATGACAATAATCTTTCAATACAACCATTACCCAAAACCTCTGAGAGGATTGTATATTTATTTCATGGTAAATTAGTATACTATCTTCCAAATTTTACTAATAGCATGGTGCCCTTGATAGACTTTCTTTCTCTAATACATAGATTTCATAGATTTCATAGACATTAGGGCTGGAAGGGACCTCGGAAGATCATCGAGTCCAGCCCCCTGGCCAAAGGGCAGGAAGTCAGCTGGGGTCATAGGATCCCAGCAAGATAAGCATCCAGTTTCATCTTGAAGGTGTTCAATGAAGGCGCTTGAACCACCTCCGGTGGCAGGCTGTTCCAGACCTTGGGGGCTTGGACAGTAAAGAAATTCTTTCTTATGTCCAGCCTGAAACGATCTTGTAGTAGTTTGTGACCATTCGACCTCGTCATCCTTTGGGGCGCTCTGGTGAACAAACGTTCCCCCAGATACTGGTGGTCACCCCTGATAAACTTGTAGGTGGCCATCAGATCACCCCTGAGCCTGCGCTTTTTCAGGCTAAAGAGCCCAAGGGCTCTCAGCCTGTCATCGTAGGGTCTGCTTTCCTGACCTCTGATCATGCGTGTGGCTCTTCTCTGGACTCTCTCAAGCTTCTCCACATCCTTTTTGAATTGTGGAGCCCAAAACTGGACACAGTACTCCAGCTGCGGCCTCACTAAGGCCGAGTACAGGGGGAGCATGACGTCCCGGGATTTGCTTGAGAAGCATCTATGGATGCAAGCCAGCGTTTTGGTTGCTTTACTAGCTGCCGCGTCGCATTGCAGGCTCATGTTCATCTGGTGGTCAATGATGACTCCTAAGTCTCTTTCTTCCATAGTGCTAGCCAACATAGCACTGCCGAGCCTAAAAGGATGCTGCGGGTTTTTTTTCCCAAGGAGAACCTTGCATTTATCGGCGTTGAACACCATCAGATTCGCATCCGCCCCCTTGCTGAGCCTGTCCAGGTCAGCCTGGATAACCTGCCTGTCTTCTGGTGTGGATGCTTTGCCCCAAAGTTTGGTGTCATCGGCGAACTTGGCCAGTCCGCTTCTGACTCCAGTGTCCACATCATTAATGAAGATGTTGAACAGTATGGGTCCAAGGACAGAGCCTTGGGGGACCCCACTGGTCACAGGACACCACGATGAGTGACTTCCATCGATTACTACCCTCTGGGTCCAACCTAATGACTTTACCTTTAGGGTTTAGATACTGTAAAATAAATAAGTCTTGGGACCACACATAGAATACTAAAGAGAAAACAAATCTATGCTCATTAATTAAGCACAATCCATCTCATGCACTGAGGTACTGTACAAAATAAAATAGCATGTGATCATATAATTAAAGAATGTATATGCACAAAGGGGCCGAATTAGATTTATAACCCAACACAAGACAGACATAGCACACAGAATACTAATTAAAGCATTAGGAACATGTTATTGTCCTGATTTGGCAAAGCACTTAAGTAAGTGGCTAAGTACCACCAATGTCAAACAAGTTAAGAATATGCTTAAAATTAAGCACATGTTTAAGTACTTTGCTTGAACTAGGACCTTACTGTGTCTCTAGGCATTTCTATATCTGAACTGTAATGCTCTGTGTTGTTCTAGTACTCCACTGCATTCTAAATTAATGCAGTTCTAATGAACATAAAAGAAAAAGTGTGCATTTGTTTGCATAGGCATTATCTGCATGACAAAGCAATGAATTAACTCTGAAACACTATTGCAAATCTAGGGGAAATTACCTTTCAGTTTGTATATGGCACAACCTTCCATTCCAATAATTAGGAATAATTCAAGGCCAGCCTTTCACATCTTGAGAATTCCAATTACAGTGGATATTTAATATAACAATACATCTGCCAGAAGATTAAAAATAATAACAATCTTTATTATCAATGACCTCTGACTTCCATCTTATTCCAGAAGAGTGGTGTCACCTCAGATAAAGTAACTCAAACACTCTACTGAATGGGAGGAAAGCAATCCTCTGTGCTGCCTAAATTTACTGGGTTTCATTTCCAGCAGTACAAGTCTTGGTATGGTATGTACTGTACACCTGTTTTTTCCCCAGTAGTGCACAGATAATTAATATTAAAAAGGAGCAGGCTTGTGCATCTCCAAAAGTACCACTGCAAGGCTCCTGCAGTCATACTAGAGATGTCTCTCTCACACATTACTGTTCATTTGCTGCACATCTGTTCCAACTGAACTTTATTCTCCCAAGCAGGCCTTAGAAAGGTGCTCTTCTCCCACTCCCTCCCCACCCTGTCTGTGTGTGCCAGGATGAGAAGGCAACCTTCTGAAAAGAAATAACATGCTTCCTCAGTGAATCCCCTTGTTTGTACTATGTTGTTCTGTGGATGGTCTGAATTTTATTATGGACCAAAAGGGGATATGCTGTCCTTTAAGCTATGGAATTTCAATCAGGACAAGATGATCCAAAGATCTAAAGGAAGCCACAGAGGAAGGTCTAAATGATCAGAAAAAAATCCTATGAATAATTTTCTGTGAGTATGTGAATACAGTATATCTATTTTAACATAAATTACCTTGAATTAGAGCTACCTTATGGTGTAAAGTACTGCCTGATATGAGGAAGGCCACATCTTCACTACAAACTTTTACTGGTTTAGCTATGTTTGTTAGCAGCATGCAGAGGTGAGACGTCAGGCTGACATGGCCAGGCCAGCAGAGGCACCTAATGCAGATACAGTTATAGAGGCAAAAACTGCACTTGTTTTGCTTGTGATGGCATTTTCACTATTCAAGCACAAAGTGCAGTTGTGCCAGTAAATCTATATCTGCACCATAGGATCCTTTTGTCAGCACAGTATTAAAATAATCATGTGCTGGTCAAGTACTCCTAATCTGGAAGTAGCGCAAGTGCCCCCTGGGGGGCTCCTTCTTTGCCCACAGATTTTACAAGGGCTGGGCTCCCTGAAGCTCCATGATCCACTGGCTTTGCAAGGATTGCTCAGTGGGCCAGCAGTGGCGGTAGTCCCCCCGTCCCCCAACAGGCTTAGTTTAAAGCCTGGTGGAGTAGGTCAGCCAGTCTGACTGAGAAGAGCCTCCTCCCTAGGGGAGAGAGGTGGAGGCCATCTCTTCCCAGCAGCTCGCTGCCTCTCTCGCCAAAGAGCAGGCTGTGGTCATGAAAGCCAAAGCCTTCCTGATGACACCAGCGCTGCAGTCTTTGGTTGACCACATAGATCCTCCTGTCCCTTCTCAGCCCATAGCCTGAGACTGGGAGGATCGACGAGAACACCACCTGTGCCCCCAGACCCTTAAGCCCCACTCCCAAATCCCTGTAGCGCCTCATGACCTGGCTGGGAGTGCTCCGAGCAGTGTCATTGGTGCCCACATGAATAAGGAGGATCCTAATACCTTTTAGGATCAAATATTTTTTTTTATTCATTTTTAAATGAAACAGAATTTGAAATACATATATATCTACAACATATATCAAAATGTCTGTCGAAAACAATAAACAATAAAGAGGAAAGAAGAGCAGACAAAAAAGTGTTGGTGAGGAAGGAGTGAAGAGGAAGGGATAGAAAATGAAAAGAAGCATGCAAGGAGTAAGAATTTAGTTATCAAAATATTATAAAATATTATAAAAAGTATCTCCAAGTTGTAACAAACTTCTCAAATCAGTTATGCCTGCAAAACATAATTTAAGGATTAGCCAGTTATTTGCAAACAAGTATTTAAAAAAAATTAAGTTAGGTATCAGGAAAAAAAGTATCAGTCTTATTACAAATGCAGCCCATGATCTTGTAGTGACCCTAGCTTCATCCAAACAAACCTCTGTCCAGATGTACTGGGGTCTAGACCTTCACAGAAGTTGACCTTCATAGAGCTATCTCAAGTACTGATGTGTCTCCCATTATCAGAGTGCCTCAGCATGTAGTTTCCTTGCAACATTTCTGTGATGTAGAGATATACAATTTTTCCCATTTTACAGCAGAGAACTGAAGCAAGAGTGACAGCTGAGGTCACAGGTCACAAGAAATCTGCAGCATAGGAGGGAACCCTAACCCATCACCCTTCCTCTCATGCAGCACTGGGGTCATAGGCAAAAAACAAGATTCTGGATACTCCTACATGTAAAATTTGCCCATGGTTTGCTAGTGCAGACTCATACACTGCTACAGCCATTTGAGCATCTAAATATCCTCACTTAAAATAAAGAAGGCACTCATCTGCTCAAGGTTGGGCATAAGCCTAAATACCTCAATGGACAGAGGGCTAAAACTTTCCACTTTTTTTTTTTAATTATAGGTGTAAAAAGCTTCTATAGACTATAAATGATCAAACAAGGACTTAGAAAAGCCATGTTCATTACTGAACCCAATACCTGCATCCACTGAGCTTCTTTGAATATTAGACTTTACATTTGCCTTACAAGCTCTTTAATATCATGGCAGTGCACTTGATTTTCCATTAGTTAGAAATTTTATTACTGCTAATTCACTAATTTTAGTAGGTTACTATATGTTCCTGGGTCTGGGGTATGATGTTAAACTTGACTGAAGGGCTTAGTGGCAATGTAGTGGCGCTACTCATACTGGGGTAGCTCCTATTAAATACCACAATGTTGCAATTTCCAGTGTGAGGCAAAGAGATGGCACCTCAAGACCCTAGCCCCCACTGCCTTGTAGGTACTTCTTGGTTGGAGAAAGGCTAAGGGACATAACCCTGACAAAACAGGCCTTCACGGAGGCATTAGGCAGTCAGCAGCAGAAGCTACAACCATTGAGATGCTGAATGTTTAAACTCAGTCTGGCCTTTGGATTCTGTCTCAATGGTCTTAGTTGGGGGGGAGAGGGTGGTAGGTCTCCACTCTCCCATACACTTGCCTAGGGATACGCATCAAAGGTCTTGGTGACTAGACCTCTTCCACATACACCATAATCCAGAAAACCAATGCTTGCCTGCTACTACATATTCCTGCATTTTCCAGTCCAAGATATTGAATGATTTACTAACTAATAAGAAATGTCTTCACCTTCACTTAAAGTATATACCACATAATCTGTGTCTTAAACTCTGTACATATAACATATATTCTGTACTTGTTTTATACAAGAAACCTCTAGCGAGTGATGCCAGTCAGTGTGACACAAGAATATCCTATGAAAGGTAAGAGAATTGCAGTTTGCATTGATGAGAAATGTTCAGATTACTGACTTTATATACATTTTATTTAACCCATGAATCCTAGTTTTAGAGTGGCCACAGCTCAGCCTCCACAATTTTCCTTGCACTGTTCCATATAAAAGAATTGTATATGCAGAATTTAGATTTGCATGTGCATACAGTGTACCAAGCTGCAACCATCTGCCCTATGTGTACAAACAGAGACAAAAACACACACAAATTCCTTTTTTTAATGCAGTAAACATGTGGTAAAATTCTGGTTCCATATCATTGACTTTCAACCATATACTGCAGTGTTATAAGACAGCACTTTAAAAAGTGTTTTTGAAACGTCAATAAAATTCCAACAATGTCCAAGACTTATAACTGTTAAAGAGTAAGTGAAAATTAATTTAAATATTATTTGGATTTTTAAATTAATTCTACAACTCTGGGATTATCACATATGTTATTTATACATCAAAATGAATAAATACTGCTTATATACAAAGGCATATTCCAGTTATTCTATCAAATATCAGTCTAATAGCTTCAATTCTTTCTTAAAACAGTCAACTTTGGGAGCTGTGCTCAGAGATGGAGATGGTCTTCAGATGATTTTCCTTTGCTACTGTCATTACAGCCAAAGGAATGATGTGTCAGCCCATGCAGAATCTCGATAGATAGATAGATAGATAGATAGATAGATTCCATGCCATTTTCAGGTATTCATGAACATGGCCCCCATGGCTCACCAAAAGCATCCGGGAATGTCTCCAAACAAAAAATGAGGCGTACACCCGTTGGAAGGGAGGGGCCATCACAAGAGAGGACTATAGCTTGGTAGCTTGAGAATGTAGTGGGGCGGTCAGGAAGACCAAGGTGGAAACGAAGCTGGGACTAGCGACCCAGATCAAGGACAACAAGAAGTCCTTTTTCAAAAACATAGGGGGGAAAAGAAGGTAGAAAGTAATTTGGAGCCTCTGTAGGACATGCTAGGAAATCTGGTCATCTCACCCGACAGTAAAGCTGACATGTTCAACAATTTCTTTGCCTCTGTATTTCTGAGGAGGGACCCGGATATCTCCCCCAATGGCCCCCCCCGAGGGTCCTGTGGGTGGCACACCCAGGCCTAGGGTTAATAAGGACCTTGTCAGGGAACTTCTGGAGGGACTAGATGTATTTAAATCCTCAGGTCCTGATGATCTCCACCCCAGAGTGCTGAAGGAACTAGCAGGGGTCATTGTGGGACCTCTGGCACAGCTCTAGGAGCACTCATGGCACTCGGACAATATGCTGGAGGACTAGAAAAGGGCCAATGTGGTCACCATCTTCAAAAAAGGGAGGAAGGAGGACCCAGGAAACTATAGGCCCGTGAGTCTTACCAGTACTGGGGAAGCTTTTCAAAAGAATTATCCTGGCACATGTCCAGGAAGGGCCAGCAGGGGAAGTTAAGCTCAGGGGCAACCAGCATGGGTTCTCTAGGGGCAGGTCTTGTCAAACCAATCTGGTGGCCTTCTACGACCAGGTCACCAACTCCTTGGATGCAGGTGTCGCAGTGGATATAGTCTTTCTGGACTTCAGGAA